>NW_021823184.1:0-53279 GCF_901001165.1 Salmo trutta
ATTCCATGATGACATGGCTCTATATAACTGAGTAACAGAACATTCCATGATGAATGGCTCTATATAACTGAGAACCTCTAGTAACGAAATTCATGATGACAGGATCTATATAAACTGGTAACAGATCATCCATGATGACATGACTCTATATATAACTGAGTAACAGATCATTCCATGATGACATGGCTCTATATATAACTGAGTAACAGATCATTCCATGATGACATGACTCTATATATAACTGAGTAACCTCTGGTAACAACATTCCATGATGCCATGGCTCTATATATAACGAGTAACAGATCATTCCATGATGACATGGCTCTATATATAACTGAGTAACCTCTGGTAACAGAACATTCCATGATGACATGGCTCTATATATAACTGAGTAACCTCTGGTAACAGATCATTCCGTGATGACATGGCTCTATATATAACTGAGTAACAGATCATTCCATGATGACATGGCTCTATATATATAACTGAGTAACCTCTGGTAACAGATCATTCCATGATGACATGGCTCTATATAACTGAGTAACAGATAATTCCCTGTTGACATGACTCTATATATAACTGAGTAAACAGAACATTCCATGATGACATGGCCTCATATATAACTGAGTAACCTCTGGTAACTGATCATTCCATGATGACATGGCTCTATATATAACTGAGTAACAGAACATTCCATGATGACATGGCTCTACTATAACCTGAGTAACCTCTGGTAACAGATCATTCCATGATGACATGGCTCTATATATAACTGAGTAACCTCTGGTAAAGAACATTCCATGATGACATGGCTCTTATATCTAACTGCGAGTAACAGAACATTCCATGATGACATGGCTCTATATATAACTGAGTAAAAGAAATTACATGATGACATGGCTCCATAAATAACTGAGTAACAGAACATCCATGATGACATGGCTCTATATATAACTGAGTAACCTCTGGTAACAGATCTTCCATGATAACATGGCTCTATATATAACTGAGTAACAGAACATTCCATTATGACATGGCTCTATATATAACTGAGTAACCTCTGGTAACAGATCATTCCATGATGACATGGCTCTATATATAACTGAGTAACCTCTGGTAACAGAACATTCCATGATGACATGGCTCTATATACTAACGAGTAACCTCTGGTAACAGAACATTCCATGATGACATGGCTCTATATATAACTGAGTAACAGATCATTCCATGATGACATGGATCTATATATAACTGAGTAACAGATCATTCCATGATGACATGGCTCTATATATAACTGAGTAACAGATCATTCCATGATGACATGGATCTATATATAACTGAGTAACAGAACATTCCATGATGACATGACTCTATATATAACTGAGTAACCTCTGGTAACAGATCATTCCATGATGACATGACTCTATATATAACTGAGTAACCTCTGGTAACAGATCATTCCATAATGACATGGCTCTATATATAACTGAGTAACCTCTGGTAACAGATCATTCCATGATGACATGGCTCTATATATAACTGAGTAACAGAACATTCCATGATGACATGGTTCTATATATAACTGAGTAACCTCTGGTAACAGAACATTCCATGATGACATGGCTCTATATAACTGAGTAACAGATCATTCCATGATGACATGGCTCTATATAACTGAGTAACAGAACATTCCATGATGACATGGCTCTATATAACTGAGTAACCTCTGGGAACAGATCATTCCATGATGACTGGCTCATATATAACTGACTAACTCTGGTAACAGATCATTCCATGATGACATGGCTCTATATAAACTGAGTAACAGAATTATTCCATGATGACATGGCTCTAAGATAACTGAGTAACCTCTGACAGATCATTCCATGATGACATGACTCTATATAAAACTGAGGAACAGAACATTCCATGATGACATGGCTCTATATGACTGAGTACTCTGGTACAGATCATTCCATGATGACATGGCTCTATATAACTGAGTAACCTCTGGTAACAGATCATTCCATGATGACATGGCTCCTCATAAACTGAGTAACCTCGGTAAGATATTCCATGATGTCATGGCTCATATATAAGAGTAACCGAACATTCCTGATGACATGGCTTATATATAACTGCGTAACAGAACATTCCATTGATTGACATGGCTCTATATATAACTGAGTAACCTCTGGTAAAGATCATTCCATGATGACACTGGCTCTATATATAACTGAGTAACCTCTGGTAACAGATCATTCCATGATGGTCATGGCTCTATATATAACCTGAGTAACAGAACATCCATGATGACATGGCTCTATATATAACTGAGTAAACAGAACATTCCATGATGGACATGGCTCTATATATAACTGAGTAACCTCTGGTAACAGATCATTCATGATGACATGGCTCTACATATAACTGAGTAACAGAACATTCATGATGACATGGCTCTATATATAACTGAGTAACCGCTGGTAACAGAACATTCCATGATGACATGACTCTATATATAACTGAGTAACAGATCATTCCATGATGACATGGCTCTATATATAACTGAGTAACAGAACATTCCATGATGACATTACTTTATATATAACTGAGTAACAGATCATTCCATGATGACATGGCTCTATATATAACTGAGTAACAGAACATTCCATGATGACATGACTCTATATATAACTGAGTAACCTCTGGTAACAGATCATTCCATGATGACATGGCTCTACATATAACTGAGTAACAGAACCTTCCATGATGACATGGCTCTATATATAACTGAGTAACCTCTGGTAAGAGATCATTCCATGATGATATGGCTCTATATATAACTGAGTAACCTCTGGTAACAGATCATTCCATGATGACATGGCTCTATATATAACTGAGTAACAGAACATTCCATGATGACATGGCTCTATATATAACTGAGTAACCTCTGGTAACAGATCATTCCATGATGACATGGCTCTATATATAACTGAGTAACAGAACATTCCATGATGACATGGCTCTATATATAACTGAGTAACCTCTGGTAAGAGATCATTCCATGATGACATGGCTCTATATATAACTGAGTAACCTCTGGTAACAGATCATTCCATGATGACATGGCTCTATATATAACTGAGTAACAGAACATTCCATGATGACATGGCTCTATATATAACTGAGTAACCTCTGGTAACAGAACATTCCATGATGACATGGCTCTATATATAACTGAGTAACAGATCATTCCATGATGACATGGCTCTATATATAACTGAGTAACCTCTGGTAACAGAACATTCCATGATGACATGGCTCTATATATAACTGAGTAACCTCTGGTAACAGATCATTCCGTGATGACATGGCTCTATATATAACTGAGTAACAGATCATTCCATGATGACATGGCTCTATATATAACTGAGTAACCTCTGGTAACAGATCATTCCATGATGACATGGCTCTATATATAACTGAATAACAGATAATTCCATGTTGACATGACTCTATATATAACTGAGTAACAGAACATTCCATGATGACATGGCTCTATATATAACTGAGTAACCTCTGGTAACTGATCATTCCATGATGACATGGCTCTATATATAACTGAGTAACAGAACATTCCATGATGACATGGCTATATATATAACTGAGTAACCTCTGGTAACAGATCATTCCATGATGACATGGCTCTATATATAACTGAGTAACCTCTGGTAACAGAACATTCCATGATGACATGGCTCTATATATAACTGAGTAACAGAACATTCCATGATGACATGGCTCTATATATAACTGAGTAAAAGAACATTCCATGATGACATGGCTCCATAAATAACTGAGTAACAGAACATTCCATGATGACATGGCTCTATATATAACTGAGTAACCTCTGGTAACAGATCATTCCATGATGACATGGCTCTATATATAACTGAGTAACAGAACATTCCATGATGACATGGCTCTATATATAACTGAGTAACAGATCATTCCATGATGACATGGCTCTATATATAACTGAGTAACCTCTGGTAACAGAACATTCCATGATGACATGGCTCTATATATAACTGAGTAACCTCTGGTAACAGAACATTCCATGATGACATGGCTCTATATATAACTGAGTAACAGATCATTCCATGATGACATGGCTCTATATATAACTGAGTAACAGAACATTCCATGATGACATGGCTCTATATATAACTGAGTAACAGATCATTCCATGATGACATGGCTCTATATATAACTGAGTAACAGATCATTCCATGATGACATGGCTCTATATATAACTGAGTAACCTCTGGTAACAGATCATTCCATGATGACATGGCTCTGTATATAACTGAGTAACCTCTGGTAACAGATCATTCCATGATGACATGGCTCTATATATAACTGAGTAACAGATCATTTTACGATGACATGACTCTATATATAACTGAGTAACCTCTGGTAACAGATCATTCCATGATAACATGGCTCTATATATAACTGAGTAACAGAACATTCCATTATGACATGGCTCTATATATAACTGAGTAACCTCTGGTAACAGATCATTCCATGATGACATGGCTCTATATATAACTGAGTAACAGAACATTCCATGATGACATGGCTCTATATATAACTGAGTAACCTCTAGTAACAGAACATTCCATGATGACATGGATCTATATATAACTGAGTAACAGATCATTCCATGATGACATGACTCTATATATAACTGAGTAACAGATCATTCCATGATGACATGGCTCTATATATAACTGAGTAACAGATCATTCCATGATGACATGACTCTATATATAACTGAGTAACCTCTGGTAACAGAACATTCCATGATGACATGGCCTCTATATATAACTGAGTAACAGATCATTCCATGATGACATGGCTCTATATATAACTGAGTAACCTCTGGTAACAGAACATTCCATGATGACATGGCTCTATATATAACTGAGTAACCTCTGGTAACAGATCATTCCATGATGACATGGCTCTATATATAACTGAGTAACAGATCATTCCATGATGACATGGCTCTATATATAACTGAGTAACCTCTGGTAACAGATCATTCCATGATGACATGGCTCTATAATAACTGAGTAACAGATAATTCCATGTTGACATGACCTCTATATATAACTGAGTAACAGAACATTCCATGATGACATGGCTCTATATATAACTGAGTAACCTCTGGTAACTGATCATTCCATTGATGACATGGCTCTATATATAACTGAAGTAACAGAACATTCCATGATGACATGGCTCTATATATAACTGAGTAACCTCTGGTAAACAGATCATTCCATGATGACATGGCTCTATATATAACTGAGTAACCTCTGGTAACAGAACATTCCATGATGACATGGCTCTATATATAACTGAGTAACAGAACATTCCATGATGACATGGCTCTATATATAACTGAGTAAAAGAACATTACATGATGACATGGCTCCATAAATAACTGAGTAACAGAACATTCCATGATGACATGGCTCTATAAATAACTGAGTAACCTCTGGTAACAGATCATTCCATGATGACATGGCTCTATATATAACTGAGTAACAGAACATTCCATGATGACATGGCTCTATATATAACTGAGTAACCTCTGGTAACAGATCATTCCATGATGACATGGCTCTATATATAACTGAGTAACCTCTGGTAACAGAACATTCCATGATGACATGGCTCTATATATAACTGAGTAACCTCTGGTAACAGAACATTCCATGATGACATGGCTCTATATATAACTGAGTAACAGATCATTCCATGATGACATGGATCTATATATAACTGAGTAACAGATCATTCCATGATGACATGGCTCTATATATAACTGAGTAACAGAACATTCCATGATGACATGACTCTATATATAACTGAGTAACCTCTGGTAACAGAACATTCCATGATGACATGGCTCTATATATAACTGAGTAACCTCTGGTAACTGATCATTCCATGATGACATGGCTCTATATATAACTGAGTAACAGAACATTCCATGATGACATGGCTCTATATATAACTGAGTAACCTCTGGTAACAGATCATTCCATGATGACATGGCTCTATATATAACTGAGTAACCTCTGGTAACAGAACATTCCATGATGACATGGCTCTATATATAACTGAGTAACAGAACATTCCATGATGACATGGCTCTATATATAACTGAGTAAAAGAACATTCCATGATGACATGGCTCCATAAATAACTGAGTAACAGAACATTCCATGATGACATGGCTCTATATATAACTGAGTAACCTCTGGTAACAGATCATTCCATGATGACATGGCTCTATATATAACTGAGTAACAGAACATTCCATGATGACATGGCTCTATATATAACTGAGTAACAGATCATTCCATGATGACATGGCTCTATATATAACTGAGTAACCTCTGGTAACAGAACATTCCATGATGACATGGCTCTATATATAACTGAGTAACCTCTGGTAACAGAACATTCCATGATGACATGGCTCTATATATAACTGAGTAACAGATCATTCCATGATGACATGGCTCTATATATAACTGAGTAACAGAACATTCCATGATGACATGGCTCTATATATAACTGAGTAACAGATCATTCCATGATGACATGGCTCTATATATAACTGAGTAACAGATCATTCCATGATGACATGGCTCTATATATAACTGAGTAACCTCTGGTAACAGATCATTCCATGATGACATGGCTCTGTATATAACTGAGTAACCTCTGGTAACAGATCATTCCATGATGACATGGCTCTATATATAACTGAGTAACAGATCATTTTACGATGACATGACTCTATATATACCTGAGTAACCTCTGGTAACAGATCATTCCATGATAACATGGCTCTATATATAACTGAGTAACAGAACATTCCATTATGACATGGCTCTATATATAACTGCGTAACCTCTGGTAACAGATCATTCCATGATGACATGGCTCTATATATAACTGAGTAACAGAACATTCCATGATGACATGGCTCTATATATAACTGAGTAACCTCTAGTAACAGAACATTCCATGATGACATGGATCTATATATAACTGAGTAACAGATCATTCCATGATGACATGACTCTATATATAACTGAGTAACAGATCATTCCATGATGACATGGCTCTATATATAACTGAGTAACAGATCATTCCATGATGACATGACTCTATATATAACTGAGTAACCTCTGGTAACAGAACATTCCATGATGACATGGCTCTATATATAACTGAGTAACAGATCATTCCATGATGACATGGCTCTATATATAACTGAGTAACCTCTGGTAACAGAACATTCCATGATGACATGGCTCTATATATAACTGAGTAACCTCTGGTAACAGATCATTCCGTGATGACATGGCTCTATATATAACTGAGTAACAGATCATTCCATGATGACATGGCTCTATATATAACTGAGTAACCTCTGGTAACAGATCATTCCATGATGACATGGCTCTATATATAACTGAGTAACAGATAATTCCATGTTGACATGACTCTATATATAACTGAGTAACAGAACATTCCATGATGACATGGCTCTATATATAACTGAGTAACCTCTGGTAACTGATCATTCCATGATGACATGGCTCTATATATAACTGAGTAACAGAACATTCCATGATGACATGGCTCTATATATAACTGAGTAACCTCTGGTAACAGATCATTCCATGATGACATGGCTCTATATATAACTGAGTAACCTCTGGTAACAGAACATTCCATGATGACATGGCTCTATATATAACTGAGTAACAGAACATTCCATGATGACATGGCTCTATATATAACTGAGTAAAAGAACATTACATGATGACATGGCTCCATAAATAACTGAGTAACAGAACATTCCATGATGACATGGCTCTATATATAACTGAGTAACCTCTGGTAACAGATCATTCCATGATGACATGGCTCTATATATAACTGAGTAACAGAACATTCCATGATGACATGGCTCTATATATAACTGAGTAACCTCTGGTAACAGATCATTCCATGATGACATGGCTCTATATATAACTGAGTAACCTCTGGTAACAGAACATTCCATGATGACATGGCTCTATATATAACTGAGTAACCTCTGGTAACAGAACATTCCATGATGACATGGCTCTATATATAACTGAGTAACAGATCATTCCATGATGACATGGATCTATATATAACTGAGTAACAGATCATTCCATGATGACATGGCTCTATATATAACTGAGTAACAGAACATTCCATGATGACATGACTCTATATATAACTGAGTAACCTCTGGTAACAGAACATTCCATGATGACATGGCTCTATATATAACTGAGTAACCTCTGGTAACAGATCATTCCATGATGACATGGCTCTATATATAACTGAGTAACAGAACATTCCATGATGACATGGCTCTATATATAACTGAGTAACCTCTGGTAACAGATCATTCCATGATGACATGGCTCTATATATAACTGAGTAACCTCTGGTAACAGAACATTCCATGATGACATGGCTCTATATATAACTGAGTAACCTCTGGTAACAGAACATTCCATGATGACATGGCTCTATATATAACTGAGTAACAGATCATTCCATGATGACATGGATCTATATATAACTGAGTAACAGATCATTCCATGATGACATGGCTCTATATATAACTGAGTAACAGAACATTCCATGATGACATGACTCTATATATAACTGAGTAACCTCTGGTAACAGAACATTCCATGATGACATGGCTCTATATATAACTGAGTAACCTCTGGTAACAGATCATTCCATGATGACATTGGCTCTATATATAACTGAGTAACAGAACATTCCATGATGACATGGTTCTATATATAACTGAGTAACCTCTGGTAACAGAACATTCCATGATGACATGGCTCTATATATAACTGAGTAACAGATCATTCCATGATGACATGGCTCTATATATAACTGAGTAACAGAACATTCCATGATGACATGGCTCTATATATAACTGAGTAACCTCTGGTAACAGATAATTCCATGATGACATGGCTCTATATATAACTGACTAACATCTGGTAACAGATCATTCCATGATGACATGGCTCTATATATAACTGAGTAACAGAATATTCCATGATGACATGGCTCTATATATAACTGAGTAACCTCTGGTAACAGATCATTCCATGATGACATGACTCTATATATAACTGAGGAACAGAACATTCCATGATGACATGGCTCTATATATAACTGAGTAACCTCTGGTAACAGATCATTCCATGATGACATGGCTCTATATATAACTGAGTAACCTCTGGTAACAGATCATTCCATGATGACATGGCTCTATATATAACTGAGTAACCTCTGGTAACAGATCATTCCATGATGTCATGGCTCTATATATAACTGAGTAACCGAACATTCCATGATGACATGGCTCTATATATAACTGAGTAACAGAACATTCCATGATGACATGGCTCTATATATAACTGAGTAACTTCTGGTAACAGATCATTCCATGATGACATGGCTCTATATATAACTGAGTAACAGAACATTCCATGATGACATGGATCTATATATAACTGAGTAACCTCTGGTAACAGATCATTCCATGATGACATGGCTCTATATATAACTGAGTAACCTCTGGTAACAGATCATTCCATGATGTCATGGCTCTATATATAACTGAGTAACAGAACATTCCATGATGACATGGCTCTATATATAACTGAGTAACAGAACATTCCATGATGACATGGCTCTATATATAACTGATCAACCTCTGGTAACAGATCATTCCATGATGACATGGCTCTACATATAACTGAGTAACAGAACATTCCATGATGACATGGCTCTATATATAACTGAGTAACCTCTGGTAACAGAACATTCCATGATGACATGACTCTATATATAACTGAGTAACAGATCATTCCATGATGACATGGCTCTATATATAACTGAGTAACAGAACATTCCATGATGACATTACTTTATATATAACTGAGTAACAGATCATTCCATGATGACATGGCTCTATATATAACTGAGTAACAGAACATTCCATGATGACATGACTCTATATATAACTGAGTAACCTCTGGTAACAGATCATTCCATGATGACATGGCTCTACATATAACTGAGTAACAGAACCTTCCATGATGACATGGCTCTATATATAACTGAGTAACCTCTGGTAAGAGATCATTCCATGATGACATGGCTCTATATATAACTGAGTAACCTCTGGTAACAGATCATTCCATGATGACATGGCTCTATATATAACTGAGTAACCTCTGGTAACAGATCATTCCATGATAACATGGCTCTATATATAACTGAGTAACCTCTGGTAACAGATCATTCCATGATGACATGGCTCTATATATAACTGAGTAACAGAACATTCCATGATGACATGGCTCTATATATAACTGAGTAACCTCTGGTAACAGATCATTCCATGATGACATGGCTCTATATATAACTGAGTAACAGATCATTCCATGATGACATGGCTCTATATATAACTGAGTAACCTCTGGTAACAGAACATTCCATGATGACATGGCTCTATATATAACTGAGTAACAGATCATTCCATGATGACATGGCTCTATATATAACTGAGTAACAGAACATTCCATGATGACATGGCTCTATATATAACTGAGTAACAGATCATTCCATGATGACATGGCTCTATATATAACTGAGTAACAGATCATTCCATGATGACATGGCTCTATATATAACTGAGTAACAGAACATTCCATGATGACATGGCTCTATATATAACTAAGTAACCTCTGGTAACAGAACATTCCATGATGACATGGCTCTATATATAACTGAGTAACAGATCATTCCATGATGACATGGCTCTACATATAACTGAGTAACAGAACATTCCATGATGACATGGCTCTATATATAACTGAGTAACCTCTGGTAACAGAACATTCCATGATGACATGGCTCTATATATAACTGAGTAACCTCTGGTAACAGATCATTCCATGATGACATGGCTCTATATATAACTGAGTAACCTCTGGTAACAGAACATTCCATGATGACATGACTCTATATATAACTGAGTAACAGATCATTCCATGATGACATGGCTCTATATATACTGAGTAAGAGAAACATTCCATGATGACATGGCTCTATATATAACTGAGTAACCTCTGGTAACAGATCATTCCATGATGACATGGCTCTATATATAACTGAGTAACCTCTGGTAACAGATCATTCCATGATGACATGGCTCTATATATAACTGAGTAACAGATCATTTTACGATGACATGACTCTATATATAACTGAGTAACCTCTGGTAACAGATCATTCCATGATGACATGACTCTATATATAACTGAGTAACAGATCATTCCATGATGACATGGCTCTATATATAACTGAGTAACAGATCATTCCATGATGACATGGCTCTATATATAACTGAGTAACCTCTGGTAACAGAACATTCCATGATGACATGGCTCTATATATAACTGAGTAACAGAACATTCCATGATGACATGGCTCTATATATAACTGAGTAACCTCTGGTAACAGATCATTCCATGATGACATGGCTCTATATATACCTGAGTAACCTCTGGTAACAGAACATTCCATGATGACATGGCTCTATATATAACTGAGTAACAGATCATTCCATGATGACATGGCTCTATATATAACTGAGTAACCTCTGGTAACAGATCATTCCATGATGTCATGGCTCTATATATAACTGAGTAACAGAACATTCCATGATGACATGGCTCTATTTATAACTGAGTAACCTCTGGTAACAGATCATTCCATGATGACATGGCTCTATATATAACTGAGTAACCTCTGGTAACAGAACATTCCATGATGACATGGCTCTATATATAACTGAGTAACAGATCATTCCATGATGACATGGCTCTACATATAACTGAGTAACAGAACATTCCATGATGACATGGCTCTATATATAACTGAGTAACCTCTGGTAACAGAACATTCCATGATGACATGGCTCTATATATAACTGAGTAACCTCTGGTAACAGATCATTCCATGATGACATGGCTCTATATATAACTGAGTAACCTCTGGTAACAGAACATTCCATGATGACATGACTCTATATATAACTGAGTAACAGATCATTCCATGATGACATGGTTCTATATATAACTGAGTAAGAGAACATTCCATGATGACATGGCTCTATATAACTGAGTAACCTCTGGTAACAGATCATTCCATGATGACATGGCTCTATATATAACTGAGTAACCTCTGGTAACAGATCATTCCATGATGTCATGGCTCTATATATAACTGAGTAACAGATCATTCCATGAGGACATGGCTCTATATATAACTGAGTAACCTCTGTTAACAGATCATTCCATGATGACATGGCTCTATATATAACTGAGTAACCTCTGGTAACAGAGCATTCCATGATGACATGGCTCTATATATAACTGAGTAACAGAACATTCCAGAGTAACCATCAGGTTCTTGGTCACCTCCCTGACCAAGGCCTTTCTCCCCCTATTGCTCAGTTTGGCCGGGCGACCAGCTCTAGGAAGAGTCTTGGTTGTTCCAAACCTTCCATTTAAGAATGATGGAGGCCACTGTGTTCTTCGGGACCTTCAACGCTGCAGACAACATTTTTTGGTACCCTTCCCCAGATCTGTGCCTCGACACAATCCTGTCTCGGAGCTCTACGGACAATTCCTTTGACCTCATGGCTTGATTTTTGCTCTGACATGCACTGTAAAATGTGGGACTTTATATAGACAGGTGTGTGCCTTTCCAAATCATGTCCAACCAATTGAATTTACCACAGGTGGACTCCAATCAAGTTGAAAAACATCTGAAGGATGATCAATGGAAACGGGATGCACCTGAGCTCAATTTCTAGTCTCATAGCGAAGGGTCAGATGATGGGTGTAATGGTCCTGTGGTGCTGTCAGTATGTTCTCAGTCAGATGATGGGTGTAATGGTCCTGTGGTGCTGTCAGTATGTTCTCAGTCAGATTATGGGTGTAATGGTCCTGTGGTGCTGTCAGTATGTTCTCAGTCAGATGACGGGTGTAATGGTCCTGTGGTGCTGTCAGTATGTTCTCAGTCAGATGATGGGTGTAATGGTCCTGTGGTGCTGTCAGTATGTTCTCAGTCAGATGACGGGTGTAATGGTCCTGTGGTGCTGTCAGTATGTTCTCAGTCAGATGACGGGTGTAATGGTCCTGTGGTGCTGTCAGGATGTTCTCAGTCGATGATGGGTGTAATGGTCCTGTGGTGCTGTCAGTATGTTCTCAGTCAGATGATGGGTGTAATGGTCCTGTGGTGCTGTCAGTATGTTCTCAGTCAGATGATGGGTGTAATGGTCCTGTGGTGCTGTCAGTATGTTCTCAGTCAGATGACGGGTGTAATGGTCCTGTGGTGCTGTCAGTATGTTCTCAGTCAGATGACGGGTGTAATGGTCCTGTGGTGCTGTCAGTATGTTCTCAGTCAGATGACGGGTGTAATGGTCCTGTGGTGCTGTCAGTATGTTCTCAGTCAGATGACGGGTGTAATGGTCCCTGTGGTGCTGTCCAGTATGTTCTCAGTCAGATGATGGGTGTAATGGTCCTGTGGTGCTGTCAGTATGTTCTCAGTCAGATGACGGGTGTAATGGTCCTGTGGTGCTGTCAGTATGTTCTCAGTCAGATGATGGGTGTAATGGTCCTGTGGTGCTGTCAGTATGTTCTCAGTCAGATGATGGGTGTAATGGTCCTGTGGTGCTGTTGCCACCAGTGTTTTGACATTGTTAAATATATCTTCTTATATATTCTTCTACATTCTGCTTTGAAAACAACAGCTACACCAGCAGGCTATGGATGGAGTGACTCTGAAAACCAGCAGGCTATGGATGGAGTGACTCTGAAAACCAGCAGGCTATGGATGGAGTGACTCTGAAAACCAGCAGGCTATGGATGGAGTGACTCTGAAAACCAGCAGGCTATGGATGGAGTGACTCTGAAAACCAGCGGCTATGGATGGAGTGACTCTGAATACCAGAAGGTTCTGGGGAGTGACTCTCCAAACAGGCTATGGAGGAGTGACTCTGAAACCAGCAGGCTATGGATGGAGTGACTCTGAAAACAGCAGGCTATGGATGGAGTGAATCTGAAAACCAGCAGGCTATGGATGGAGTGGAACTGAAACCAGCAGGTTATGGATGGAGTGACTCTCCAACAGGTTATGGATGGAGTGACTCTCCAACAGGTTATGGATGGACACTGTTTCCCATGATTGTTCAATGAACCATAAACAATTCATGAACATGCACCTATGGAACGGCCATTAAGACACTAACAGCTTAGGTAGGCAATTCAGGTCACAGTTATGAAAACTTAGGACACTAAAGAAGCCTTTCTACTGACTCTGAAAAACACCAAAAGAAAGATGCCTGCAAGAGGACTGCAGATGTGGCCAGGGCAATAAATTGCAATGCCCGTACTGTGAGATGCCTAAGACAGCGCTACAGGGAGACAGGACAGACAGCTGATCGTCCTCGCAGTGGCAGACCACGTGTAACAACACCTGCACAGGATCGGTACATCCGAACATCACACCTGCGGGACAGGTACAGGATGGAAACTACTGCCCGAGTTACACCAGGAACGCACAATCCCTCCATCAGTGCTCAGACTGTCCGCAATAGGCTGAGAGAGCCTGGACTGAGGGCTTGTAGGCCTGTTGTAAGGCAGGTCCTCACCAGACATCAACGGCAACAACGTCGCCTATGGGCACAAACCCACCGTCGCTGGACCAGACAGGACTGGCAAAAAGTGCTCTTCACTGACGAGTCGCGGTTTTGTCTCACCAGGGGTGATGGTCGGATTCGCATTTATTGTCGAAGGAATGAGCGTTACACCGAGGCCTGTACTCTGGAGCGGGATCGATTTGGAGGTGGAGGGTCCGTCATGGTCTGGGGCAGTGTGTCACAGCATCATCAGACTGAGCTTGTTGTCATTGCAGGCAATCTCAACACTGTCCGTTACAGGGAAGACATCCTCCTCCCTCATGTGGTACCCTTCCTGCAGGCTCATCCTGACATGACCCTCCAGCATGACAATGCCACTAGCCATACTGCTCGATCTCTACATGATTTCCTGCAAGACAGGAATGTCAGTGTTCTGCCATGGCCAGCGAAGAGCCCAGATCTCAATCCCATTGAGCACATCTGGGACCTGTTGGATCGGAGGGTGAGGGCTAGGGCCATTCCCCCCTGAAAGGTCCGGGAACTTGCAGGTGTCTTGGTGGAAGAGTGGGGTAACATCTCACAGCAAGAACTGGTAAATCTGGTGCAGTCCATGAGGAGGAGATGCACAGCAGTACTTAATGCAGCTGGTGGCCACCAGATACTGACTGTTACTTTTGATTTTGACCCCCCTTTGTTCAGGGACACATTATTCCATTTCTGTTAGTCACATGTCTGTGGAACTTGTTCAGTTTATGTCTCAGTTGTTGAATCTTGTGATGTTCATACAAATATTTACACATGTTAAGTTTGCTGAAAATAAACACAGTTGACATTGAGAGGACGTTTCTTTTTTTGCTGAGTTTAGTTAGTCATGTTTCATACAGACATGACATCATGCTGAACCAGGGTGTTTCCCTGGGATCATAGTTTTCCACGTCAGGTATGAGGGTAGCTGATGTTCAGACAGGAAGGAAGTCATAGAACAAATTTACACCTAATATTGAGAAATGATTATCTTGCCCATATTTAATTATACCTTTATTTAACTAGGCAAGTCAGTTAAGAACAAATTCTTATTTACAAGGACAGATGTTTACCTTGTCAGCTCGGGGATTCGATCTAGCAACCTTTCAGTTACCGGCCCAACACTCTATCCACTAGGCTACCTGCCGCCCCATAGCCCAGCCTATAATAATTGCATATGAATGATCTAACCAATGGAGTCAGAAACAGATCATGGACAAGAGTTCATCCTGTTAGTCAACACACGTCATTACTTGTAGAACCAAGCAGTAGGCATTCAGAGCTGCTCCTGTTCAGAGCTGCTGTTCCTGTGTCGGTTTGCGCTTGTAGTGTAGAAGAAAATTGTTCCGTTCCAAATGGCCCCCTATTCCCTGATCCCAGTGAAACACCTTGCACTAGTCAGAAGTAGTGTATGTAATAGGGAATAGGGGGCCATTTGGGATGCTACAAGTCCAAACCAACACAGCATAGCCTAGGCTACCTAGTTCTGCAAACACATGAAGCTGAACAGAGTCCTACCTGTCCTCCTCTTGCCCCTTCCTTCCCCTGTCTCCTTTTTCCTGAAACAGGATGAGCGACTTGCCCCCCTGCTGTGCGTTGGGGTGAAGGAATCTGGGGTTCCGCAGGAACTTGTGTCTCTGCTGTAGTTTCTGAAGGCCAGCCCTCTCCTCTGCTCTGCTCTCAGCACTCAGCTCATTCATCCACTGAGGCTTCCTCACTCGGCACGCCTTCTGGAATACAGCAGAGAAAAGGTCACATCAGTGGTGACCTGAGACTCGTCAACACCAGCAGAGAAGAGGTCACATCAGTGGTGACCTGAGACTCGTCAACACCAGCAGAGGAGAGATCACATCAGTGGTGACCTGAGACTCAACAACACCAGCAGAGAAGAGATCACATCAGTGGTGACCTGAGACTCGTCAACACCAGCAGAGAGGAGGTCACATCAGTGGTGACCTGAGACTCGTCAACACCAGCAGAGAGGAGATCACATCAGTGGTGACCTGAGACTCGACAACACCAGCAGAGAAGAGGTCACATCAGTGGTGACCTGAGACTCGTCAACACCAGCAGAGAGGAGGTCACATCAGTGGTGACCTGAGACTCGTCAACACCAGCAGAGAAGAGGTCACATCAGTGGTGACCTGAGACTCGTCAACACCAGCAGAGAGGAGGTCACATCAGTGGTGACCTGAGACTCGACAACACCAGCAGAGAGGAGGTCACATCAGTGGTGACCTGAGACTCGTCAACACCAGCAGAGAAGAGGTCACATCAGTGGTGACCTGAGACTCGTCAACACCAGCAGAGAAAAGGTCACATCAGTGGTGACCTGAGACTCGACAACACCAGCAGAGAAGAGGTCACATCAGTGGTGACCTGAGACTCGTCAACACCAGCAGAGAAGAGTTCACATCAGTGGTGACCTGAGACTCGTCAACACCAGCAGAGAGGAGGTCACATTAGTGATGACCTGAGACTCGTCCATACCCAAATCTGAACCCACCCCTTCACAGTATTCAAAGAAGCCTTCATACAAGACCACCTCTGTGTGTCCTACCTGGCTACGTAGGCTTTGGGGGGTGCAGGTGTCTGAGCTACAGGTAAGGGTGAGGGACGTCTCTGACTCCTCCAGCAAGCTCTGGGTTGTCCTCTCTGGGGGAGGGACCGCTGTGTAGCCATCGTCCTGGGGAAGGTAGCATATGTGTCTGTTGTAGGACACCGTCGGCTTGGCAAAGCCTGGGAGGGACATGGCTGGGAGGACAGACAGACAGTTGACAGAGTTAAAAGAGACTTACACTGAAGAGTAAAGTGTTTTCAGAGTACTTTAAAATGGATGATCTGTTCTAAATTACATGCATTCCAAAGGGTGTTTGGCGGGAATACTACTGTACCTCTGGGGGCTTTGAGGGGCATACTACTGTACCTCTGGGGGCTTTGAGGGGCATACTACTGTACCTCTGGGGGCTTTGAGGGGCGGGGCATACTACTGTACCTCAGGGGGCTTTGAGGGGCGGGGCATACTACTGTACCTCTGGGGGCTTTGAGGGGCGGGGCATACTACTGTACCTCTGGGGGCTTTGAGGGGCATACTACTGTACCTCTGGGGGCTTTGAGGGGCCTACTACTGTACCTCTGGGGGCTTTGAGGGGCCTACTACTGTACCTCTGGGGGCTTTGAGGGGCATACTACTGTACCTCTGGGGGCTTTGAGGGGCCTACTACTGTACCTCTGGGGGCTTTGAGGGGCCTACTACTGTACCTCTGGGGGCTTTGAGGGGCCTACTACTGTACCTCTGGGGGCTTTGAGGGGCCTACTACTGTACCTCTGGGGGCTTTGAGGGGCATACTACTGTACCTCTGGGGGCTTTGAGGGGCATACTACTGTACCTCTGGGGGCTTTGAGGGGCATACTACTGTACCTCTGGGGGCTTTGAGGGGCCTACTACTGTACCTCTGGGGGCTTTGAGGGGCATACTAACTGTAACTCTGGGGCTTTGAGGGGCGGGGGCATACTACTGTACCTCTGGGGGCTTTGAGGGGCATACTACTGTACCTCTGGGGGCTTTGAGGGGCATACTACTGTACCTCTGGGGGCTTTGAGGGGCGGGGCATACTACTGTACCTCTGGGGGCTTTGAGGGGAGGGGCATACTACTGTACCTCTGGGGGCTTTGAGGGGCATACTACTGTACCTCTGGGAGCTTTGAGGGGCGGGGCATACTACTGTACCTCTGGGGGCTTTGAGGGGAGGGGCATACTACTGTACCTCTGGGGGCTTTGAGGGGCGGGGTCAGTCCTGTGATGTAGTCTTCAGGACAGATCAGGTTGTTACTCTTCAGAAGGCCGTTGTCAACACACCACATGAAGGTCCACCTGACTGAGGAAACAAACACTTATTTTAGGGGGCAAGGCTTATTACAGTGATCTCTTCACAAAGCACAAGGCGTACTGCAGTGATCTCTTCACAAAACACAAGGCTTATTACAGTGATCTCTTCACAAAGCACAAGGCTTATTACAGTGATCTCTTCACAAGGCTTATTGCAGTGATCTCTTCACAAAGCACAAGGCGCATTGCAGTGATCTCTTCACAAGGCTTATTGCAGTGATCTCTTCACAAAGCACCAGGCGTATATCAGTGATCTCTTCACAATACACAATGCTTATTACAGTGATCTCTTCACAAGGCTTATTGCAGTGATCTCTTCACAAAGCACAAGGCTTATTGCAGTGATCTCTTCACAGAACACAAGGCTTATTACAGTGATCTCTTCACAAGGCGTATTGCAGTGATCTCTTCACAAAGCACAAGGTGTATTGCAGTGATCTCTTCACAAAACACAAGGCTTATTACAGTGATCTCTTCACAAGGCTTATTGCAGTGATCTCTTCACAAAGCACAAGGCGTATTGCAGTGATCTCTTCACAATACACAAGGCTTATTACAGTGATCTCTTCACAAGGCTTAATGCAGTGATCTCTTCACAAGCACAAGGCATATTGCAGTGATCTCTTCACAAAACACAACACTTATTGCAGTGATCTCTTCACAAAACACAAGGCTTATTGCAGTGATCTCTTCACAAAACATAAGGCTTATTGCAGTGATCTCTTCACAAAGCACAAGGTGTATTGCAGTGATCGCTTCACAATACACAGGGCTTATTACAGTGATCTCTTCACAAGGCTTAATGCAATGATCTCTTCACAAAGCACAAGGCATATTACAGTGATTTCTTCACAAAACACAAGGCTTATTGCAGTGATCTCTTCACAAAACACAAGGCTTATTGCAGTGATCTCTTCACAAAGCACAAGGCTTATTGCAGTGATCTCTTCACAAAACACAAGGCTTGTTTCAGTGATCTCTTCACAAAGCACAAGGCGTATTGCAGTGATCTCTTCACAAAGCACAAGGCTTATTGCAGTGATCTCTTCACAAAACACAAGGCTTGTTTCAGTGATCTCTTCACAAAGCACAAGGCGTATTGCAGTGATCTCTTCACAAAACACAACGCTTATTGCAGTGATCTATTCACAAAACACAATGCTTATTGCAGTGATCTCTTCACAAAGCACAAGGCTTATTGCAGTGATCTCTTCACAAAACACAAGGCTTATTGCAGTGATCTCTTCACAAAGCACAAGGCGTATTGCAGTGATCTCTTCACAAGGCGTCCCACGGTACAGTTTGTAATACCCTAGCTCCTAGAGGCTAGTGATACAGCAGCATTAAAGAGTGATCCAGACCAGTGTACCTGGAGGCAGACCCAGCTGCTGGTAGGCCTCTCCCACCTCCTCCACCACCTTGGTGTGGGCCCTGCTCTCTGTGGCCGTGGCCTGGACCCGAGCCTGAATGATGTGGTTCTCCAACATGTCAGCATCACGCATCCGACGGCTGTACTCTGAATGGACCTGGAGGCTCAAGCAGTGAGAAGTTATGTAGAAAAACACAAACACAGGCACCTTAATTCAGAGGGGTTGAGTTAAATGCAGAAGACACATTTCAGTTGAATACATTCAGTTGGACAACTGACTAGGTATCCCCCTTTCCCTATATAACTACTGTCTATATATCACAACATCCTATATAACTACTCTAGGTATCCCCCTTTCCTTTCCCTTAATTAACATGTTCATTGGTTGCACTGATGCGCAAAATTCAGGTTAGCGTTTCTTGTCATGAATCTTGTTCTGGAGACAGCTCTGCAGAGTGGTCACTAGCCACAAAGTCATATAGTCTAATTAACCACACAGCTAACTCTAATGTCTAACCCTAATGTCTAACCCTAATGTCTAACCCTAATATCTAACCCTAACCCTAATGTCTAAACCTAATGTCTAACCCTAATGTCTAACCCTAACCCTAATGTCTAACCCTAACCCTAATGTCTAACCCTAACCCTAATGTCTAACCCTAATGTCTAACCCTAATGTCTAACCCTAATGTCTAACCCTAACCCTAATGTCTAACCCTAATGTCTAACCCTAACCCTAATGTCTAACCCTAACCCTAATGTCTAACCCTAACCCTAATGTCTAACCCTAATGTCTAACCCTAATGTCTAACCCTAATGTCTAACCCTAACCCTAATGTCTAACCCTAATGTCTAACCCTAATGTCTAACCCTAATATCTAATCCTAACCCTAATGTCTAACCCTAATGTCTAACCCTAATGTCTAACCCTAATGTCTAACCCTAACCCTAATGTCTAACCCTAATGACTAACCCTAACCCTAAAATCTAACCCTAATGTCTAACCCTAACCCTAATGTCTAACCCTAATGTCTAACCCTAATGCTAATGTGTAACCCTAATGTCTAACCCTAATGTCTAACCCTAACCCTAATGTCTAACCCTAATGTCTAACCCTAACCCTAATGTCTAACCCTAATGTCTAACCCTAATGCTAATGTGTAACCCTAATGTCTAACCCTAATGTCTAACCCTAATGTCTAACCCTAATGTCTAACCCTAATGTCTAACCCTAATGTCTAACCCTAATGTCTAACCCTAATGTCTAACCCTAATGTCTAACCCTAATGTCTAACCCTAACCCTAATGTCTAACCCTAATGTCTAACCCTAACCCTAATGTCTAACCCTAACCCTAATGTCTAAACCCTAATGTCTAACCTAACCTATTCTAACCCTAACCCTAATGTCCTAACCTAATGCCTAACCCTAACGTCTAACCCTAACCCTAATGTCTAACCCTAACCTAATGTTAACCCCTAATGTCATAACCCTAATGTCTAAACCCTAACCCTAATGTCTAACCCTAATGTCTAACCCTAATGTCTACCCTAACCCTAATGTCTAACCCTAATGTCTAACCTAATGTCTAACCCTAACCCTAATGTCTAACCCTAATGTCTAACCCTAATGTTTAACCCTAATGTCTAACCCTAATGTCTAACCCTAACCCTAATGTCTAACCCTAATGTCTAACCCTAATGTCTAATCCTAAACCTAATGTCTAACCCTAATGTCTAACCCTAACGTCTAATCCTAACCCTAATGTCTAACCCTAATGTCTAACCCTAATGTCTAACCCTAACCCTAATGTCTAACCCTAATGTCTAACCCTAACCCTAATGTCTAACCATAATGTCTAACCCTAACCCTAATGTCTAACCCTAACCAAAATGTCTAACCCTAATGTCTAACCCTAATGTCTAACCCTAATGTCTAACCCTAACCCTAATGTCTAACCCTAATGTCTAACCCTAATGTCTATCCCTAACCCTAATGTCTAACCCTAATGTCTAACCCTAACCCTAATGTGTAAACCTAATGTCTAACCCTAATGTCTAACCCTAACCCTAATGTCTAACCCTAATGTCTAACCCTAATGTCTAACCCTAATGTCTAACCCTAACCCTAATGTCTAACTCTAATGTCTAACCCTAACCCTAATGTCTAACCCTAACCCTAATGTCTAACCCTAATGTCTAACCATAATGTCTAACCCTAATGTCTAACCCTAATGTCTAACACTAACCCTAATGTCTAACCCTAATGTCTAACCCTAATGTCTAACCCTAACCCTAATGTCTAACCCTAATGTCTAACCCTAATGTTTAATCCTAATGTCTATCCCTAATGTTTAACACTAACCCTAATGTCTAACCCTAATGTCTAACCCTAACATCTAATCCTAACCCTAATGTCTAACCCTAATGTCTAACCCTAATGTCTAAACCTAATGTCTAACCCTAATGTCTAACCCTAATGTCTAACCCTAATGTCTAACCCTAATGTCTAACGCTAACCCTAATGTCTAACCCTAATGTCTAACCCTAACCCTAATGTCTAACCCTAATGTCTAACCCTAACCCTAATGTTTAACCCTAATGTCTAACCCTAATGCTAATGTGTAACCCTAATGTCTAACCCTAATGTCTAACCCTAACCCTAATGTCTAACCCTAATGTCTAACCCTAACCCTAATGTCTAACCCTAATGTCTAACCCTAATGCTAATGTGTAACCCTAATGTCTAACCCTAATGTCTAACCCTAATGTCTAACCCTAACCTTAATGTCTAACCTTAATGTCTAACCCTAATGTCTAACCCTAATGTCTAACCCTAACCATAATGTCTAACCCTAATGTCTAACCCTAACCCTAATGTCTAACCCTAATGTCTAACCCTAACCCTAATGTCTAACCCTAATGTCTAACCCTAACCCTAATGTCTAACCCTCATTTCTAAACCTAATGTCTAACCCTAATGTCTAACCCTAATGTCTAACCCTAATGTCTAACCCTAATGTCTAACCCTAACCCTAATGTCTAACCCTAACCATAATGTCTAACCCTAATGTCTAACCCTAATGTCTAATCTAACCCTAATGTCTAACCCTAATGTCTAACCCTAATGTCTAATCCTAACCCTAATGTCTAACCCTAATGTCTAACCCTAACCTTAATGTCTAACCCTAATGTCTAACCCTAACCCTAATGTCTAACCATAATGTCTAACCCTAACCCTAATGTCTAACCCTAACCATAATGTCTAACCCCTAATGTCTAACCCTAATGTCTAACCCTAATGTCTAACCCTAACCCTAATGTCTAACCCTAATGTCTATCCCTAACCCTAATGTCTAACCCTAATGTCTAACCCTAATGTCTAACCATAATGTCTAACCCTAACCCTAATGTCTAACCCTAACCATAATGTCTAACCCTAATGTCTAACCCTAATGTCTAACTCTAATGTCTAACCCTAATGTCTAACCCTAATCATAATGTCTAACCCTAATGTCTAACCCTAATGTCTAACCCTAACCCTAATGTCTAACCCTAATGTCTAACCCTAATGTCTAACCCTAA
This sequence comes from Salmo trutta, assembly GCF_901001165.1. NCBI lineage: Eukaryota > Metazoa > Chordata > Actinopteri > Salmoniformes > Salmonidae > Salmo > Salmo trutta. The sequence continues at coordinate 23,747 of NW_021823184.1, forward strand.
CCCTAATGTCTAACCCTAATGTCTAACCCTAATGTCTAACCATAATGTCTAACCCTAAGGTCTAACCCTAACCCTAATGTCGAACCTAATGTCTACCCTAATGTCTAACCATAATGTCTAAACCCTAACCTAATGTCGAACCGGACCAAGCTTTAATTGCAGTTGTAGTCTGATTTTAGGATACTACAGGGGTCTCTTTTACACCTTAAACCTGTTTTTAAACGCTAAGAAAACAAATGTCATGTTTTTTCTAGGTTCTAAACTCTCATTAGAACACACTTTTGTAATCACTAGCTTGGATGGTACTCACAATCAAACAGGTCTCTGCATATAAATATTTAGGGTATGGTTAGATATAGGCTTTCTTTTAAAAAAACATGTTACTGAATTGGGAAAAAAAGCTCAAAGTCAGATAGGGTTCCTTTACAGAAACAGGCTTGTCTGTCCTTTGTAATAGAAAACAATTGTGCAGGCTTACTTTTATGTCCGTTTTAGATTATGGTGATATTATCTATATGCATGCATCGGCAAACACATTCAAACCACTGGATGCTATTTACCATTGTGCACTCAGGTTTATCCACGGGTGATAGTTACAAAACTCATCACTGTATCCTATATCAACATGTGGGTTGGGCCTCTCTATCTGTGAGGCGAGAGCAACATGCTCTCTAGTTTATTTATAAAGCACTTCTTTAAAACTACCTACATATATATCACTCATTAATTTCCACTAGATATACAAATTTAAAACCAGATCACAGATGTGGATTACATTAGAGACTCCTGCGGTCTCCACAGAGTTGGGTAGGACTGCCTTTAGTTCCTTGCGCCTTATTTATGGAACAAACTGCAGATCCAACTTAAATTAGACACTCTGGTGTCCCTTGCCCATTTTAAAATGTTATGGAGGATCAATATGATGTTGTCTGTGATTGTTTCTGTTGAATTGTGTCTTTGTTTGTATGTTTGAAATGTTCTTGTCTGTATGCCTAAAACTGTACATGTCAACATGTTTAAACAGGGCACAGCCGTAAAAGAGATCCAGGTCTCAGTCTGTTTTCCCTGTTAAAATAAAGATAAAAAAAAAAAAAAAAAAACCTAACCCTAATGTCTAACCCTAATGTCTAACCCTAACCCTAATGTCTAACCCTAATGTCTAACCCCAATGTCTAACCCTAATGTCTAACCATAATGTCTAACCCTAACCCTAATGTCTAACCCTAATGTCTAACCCTAATGTCTAACCCTAATGTCTAACCCTAATGTCTAACCCTAACCCTAATGTCTAACCCTAATGTCTAACCTAATGTCTAACCCTAATGTCTAACCCTAATGTCTAACCCTAACCCTAATGTCTAACCCTAACCCTAATGTCTAACCCTAACCCTAATGTCTAACCCTAATGTCTAACCCTAATGTCTAACCCTAAGTCTAATGTCTAACCCTAACCCTAATGTCTAACCCTAACCTAATGTCTAACCCTAATGTCTAACCCTAACCCTAATGTCTAACCCTAATGTCTAACCCTAACCCTAATGTCTAACCCTAATGTCTAACCCTAACCCTATGTCTAACCCTAATGTCTAACCCTAACCCTAATGTCTAACCCTAATGTCTAACCCCAATGTCTAACCCTAATGTCTAACCATAATGTCTAACCCTAACCCTAATGTCTAACCCTAATGTCTAACCCTAACCCGAATGTCTAACCCTAATGTCTAACCCTAATGCTAAACCTAACCTAATAATGTACTAACCCAATGGTCGAACCCTAATGTCTACCCTAATGTCTAACCCTAAACCCTAATGTCCTAACCCTACCCTAATGTCTAACCCAACCTAATGTCTAACCCTAAACCCTAATGTCTACCCTAAGTCCTAATGGTCTAACCCTACCCTAATGTCTAACCCTAATGTCTAACCCTAATGTCTAACCCTAACTCTAATGTCTAACCCTAACCCTAATGTCTAACCCTAACCCTAATGTCTAACCCTAACCCTAATGTCTAACCCTAACCCTAACCCTAATGTCTAACCCTAACCCTAATGTCTAACCCTAATGTCTAACCCTAACCCTAATGTCTAACCCTAATGTCTAACCCTAACCCTAATGTCTAACCCTAATGTCTAACCCTAACCCTAATGTCTAACCCTAATGTCTAACCCTAACCCTAATGTCTAACCCTAACCCTAACCCTAATGTCTAACCCTAACCCCAATGTCTAACCCTAATGTCTAACCCTAACCCTAATGTCTAACCCTAACCCTAATGTCTAACCCTAATGTCTAACCCTAATGTCTAACCCTAATGTTTAACCCTAATGTCAAACCCTAATGTCTAACCCTAACCCTAATGTCTAACCCTAACCATAATGTCTAACCCTAATGTCTAACCCTAATGTCTAATCCTAACCCTAATGTCTAACCCTAATGTCTAACCCTAACATCTAATCCTAACCCTAATGTCTAACCCTAATGTCTAACCCTAATGTCTAACCCTAACCCTAATGTCTAACCCTAATGTCTAACCCTAACCCTAATGTCTAACCATAATGTCTAACCCTAACCCTAATGTCTAACCCTAACCATAATGTCTAACCCTAATGTCTAACCCTAATGTCTAACCCTAATGTCTAACCCTAATGTCTATCCCTAACCCTAATGTCTAACCCTAATGTCTAACCCTAATGTCTAACCATAATGTCTAACCCTAACCCTAATGTCTAACCCTAACCATAATGTCTAACCCTAATGTCTAACCCTAATGTCTAAACCTAATGTCTAACCCTAACCCTAATGTCTAACCCTAATGTCTATCCCTAACCCTAATGTCTAACCCTAATGTCTAACCATAATGCCTAACCCTAACCCTAATGTCTAACCCTAACCATAATGTCTAACCCTAATGTCTAACCCTAATGTCTAACCCTAATGTCTAACCCTAATGTCTAACTCTAATGTCTAACCCTAATGTCTAACCCTAATGTCTAACCCTAACCATAATGTCTAACCTAATGTCTAACCCTAATGTCTAACCCTAACCCTAATGTCTAACCCTAATGTCTAACCCTAATGTCTAACCCTAACCCTAATGTCTAACCCTAATGTCTAACCCTAACCCTAATGTCTAACCCTAATGTCTAACCATAATGTCTAACCCTAATGTCTAACCCTAACCCTAATGTCTAACCCTAATGTCTAACCCTAATGTCTAACCCTAACCCTAATGTCTAACCCTAATGTCTAACCATAATGTCTAACCCTAATGTCTAAACCTAACCCTAATGTCTAACCCTAATGTCTAACCCTAATGTCTAACCCTAACCCTAATGTCTAACCATAATGTCTAACCCTAACCCTAATGTCTAACCCTAACCATAATGTCTAACCCTAATGTCTAACCCTAATGTCTAACCCTAATGTCTAACCCTAATGTCTATCCCTAACCCTAATGTCTAACCCTAATGTCTAACCCTAATGTCTAAACCATAATGTCTAACCCTAACCCTAATGTTAACCTACCATAAGGTCTAAACCTAATGTCTAACCCTAATGTCTAACCCTAATGTCTAAACCCTAATGTCTAACTCTATGTCTAACCCTAATGTCTAACCCTAATGTCTAAACCCTAACCATAATGTCTACCCTAATGTCTAACCCTAATGTCTAACCCTACCCTAATGTCTAACCCTAATGTCTAACCCTAATGTCTAAACCCTAACCCTAACCCTAACCCTAACCCTAATGTCTAACCCTAATGTCTAACCCTAACCCTAATGTCTAACCCTAACGTCTAACCATAATGTCTAACCCTAATGTCTAACCAGAACCCTAATGTCTAACCCTAATGTCTAACCCTAATGTCTAACCATAATGTCTAACCCTAACCCTAATGTCTAACCGGACCACGCTTTAATGCAGTTGGAGTCTGATTTTAGGATACTACAGGGGTCTCTTTTACACCTTAAACTTGTTTTAAACGCTAAGAAAACAAATGTCATGTTTTTTACTAGGTCTAAACTCTCAGTTAGAAACACTTTTGTAATCACTAGCTTGGATGGTACTCAAATCAAACAGGTCTCTGCATATAAATATTTAGGGGTATGGTTAGATGATAGGCTTTCTTTTAAAAAACATGTTACTGAATTGGGAAAAAAGCTCAAATTCAAGATAGGGTTCCTTTACAGAAACAGGGCTTGTCTGTCCTTTGTAAATAGAAAACAAATTGTGCAGGCTACTTTTATGTCCGTTTTAGATTATGGTGATATTATCTATATGCATGCATCGGCAAACACATTCAAACCCACTGGATGCTATTTACCATTGTGCACTCAGGTTTATCACGGGTGATAGTTACAAAACTCATCACTGTATCCTATATCAACATGTGGGTTGGGCCTCTCTATCTGTGAGGCGAGAGCAACATGCTCTCTAGTTTATTTATAAAGCACTTCTTTTAAAACTACCTCCATATATATCATCATTAATTTCCACTAGATATACAAATTTTAAAACCAGATCACAGATGTGGATTACATTAGAGACTCCTGCGGTCTCCACAGAATTGGGTAGGACTGCCTTTAGTTCCTTTGCGCCTTATTTATGGAACAAACTGCAGATCCAACTTAAATTAGACACTCTGGTGTCCCTTGCCCATTTTAAAATGTTATGGAGGATCAATATGATGTTTGTCTGTGATTGTTTCTGTTGAATTGTGTCTTTGTTTTGTATGTTTGAAATGTTCTTGTCTGTATGCCTAAAACTGTACATGTCAACATGTTTACACAGGGCACAGCCGTAAAAAGAGATCCAGGTCTCAGTCTGTTTTCCCTGTTAAAATAAAGATTTAAAAAAAAATAAAATAAAACCCTAACCCTAATGTCTAACCCTAATGTCTAACCTAACCCTAATGTCTAACCCTAATGTCTAACCCTAATGTCTAACCCAATGTCTAACCCTAATGTCTTAACCATAATGTCTAACCCTAGCCCTAAGGTCTCCAACCTTAATGTCTAACCCTAACACCTAATGTCTGACCATAAGTCTAACCCTAATGTCTAACCCTAACCCTAATGTCTAACCCTAATGTCTAACCCTAACCCTAACCCTAACCCTAACCCTAATGTCTAACCCTAATGTCTAACCCTAATGTCTAACCCTAATGTCTAACCCTAATGTCTAACCCTAATGTCTACCCTATGTCTAACCCTAATGTCTAACCCTAATGTCTAACCCTAACCCTAATGTCTAACCCTAATGTCTAACCCTAATGTCTAACCCTAACCATAATGTCTAAACCTAATGTCTAACCCTAATGTCTAACCCTAACCCTAATGTCTAACCCTAATGTCTAACCCTAATGTCTAACCCTAACCCTAATGTCTAACCCTAATGTCTAACCCTAACCCTAATGTCTAACCCTAATGTCTAACCCATAATGTCTAACCCTAATGTCTAACCCTAACCCTAATGTCTAACCCTAATGTCTAACCCTAATGTCTAACCCTAACCCTAATGTCTAACCCTAATGTCTAACCTAATGTCTAACCCTAATGTCTAAACCTAACCCTAATGTCTAACCCTAATGTCTAACCCTAATGTCTAACCCTAACCCTAATGTCTAACCATAATGTCTAACCCTAACCCTAATGTCTAACCCTAACCATAATGTCTAACCCTAATGTCTAACCCTAATGTCTAACCCTAATGTCTAACCCTAATGTCTATCCCTAACCCTAATGTCTAACCCTAATGTCTAACCCTAATGTCTAACCATAATGTCTAACCCTAACCCTAATGTCTAACCCTAACCATAATGTCTAAACCTAATGTCTAACCCTAATGTCTAACCCTAATGTCTAACCCTAATGTCTAACTCTAATGTCTAACCCTAATGTCTAACCCTAATGTCTAACCCTAACCATAATGTCTAACCCTAATGTCTAACCCTACTGTTCTAACCCTACCCTAATGTCTAACCCTAACCCTAATGTCTAACCCTAATGTCTAACCCTAACCCTAATGTCTAACCCTAACCCTAATGTCTAACCCTAATGTCTAACCCTAACCCTAATGTCTAACCCTAACGTCTAACCATAATGTCTAACCCTAATGTCTAACCAGAACCCTAATGTCTAACCCTAATGTCTAACCCTAATGTCTAACCATAATGTCTAACCCTAACCCTAATGTCTAACCGGACCACGCTTTAATGCAGTTGGAGTCTGATTTTAGGATACTACAGGGGTCTCTTTTACACCTTAAAACTTGTTTTAAACGCTAAGAAAACAAATGTCATGTTTTTTACTAGTCTAAACTCTCAGTTAGAAACACTTTTGTAATCACTAGCTTGGATGGTACTCAAATCAAACAGGTCTCTGCATATAAATATTTAGGGGTATGGTTAGATGATAGGCTTTCTTTTAAAAAACATGTTACTGAATTGGGAAAAAAGCTCAAATTCAAGATAGGGGTTCCTTTACAGAAACAGGGCTTGTCTGTCCTTTGTAAATAGAAAACAAATTGTGCAGGCTACTTTTATGTCCGTTTTAGATTATGGTGATATTATCTATATGCATGCATCGGCAAACACATTCAAACCACTGGATGCTATTTACCATTGTGCACTCAGGTTTATCACGGGTGATAGTTACAAAACTCATCACTGTATCCTATATCAACATGTGGGTTGGGCCTCTCTATCTGTGAGGCGAGAGCAACATGCTCTCTAGTTTATTTATAAAGCACTTCTTTTAAAACTACCTCCATATATATCATCATTAATTTCCACTAGATATACAAATTTTAAAACCAGATCACAGATGTGGATTACATTAGAGACTCCTGCGGTCTCCACAGAATTGGGTAGGACTGCCTTTAGTTCCTTTGCGCCTTATTTATGGAACAAACTGCAGATCCAACTTAAATTAGACACTCTGGTGTCCCTTGCCCATTTTAAAAATGTTATGGAGGATCAATATGATGTTGTCTGTGATTGTTTCTGTTGAATTGTGTCTTTGTTTTGTATGTTTGAAATGTTCTTGTCTGTATGCCTAAAACTGTACATGTCAACATGTTTACACAGGGCACAGCCGTAAAAGAGATCCAGGTCTCAGTCTGTTTTCCCTGTTAAAATAAAGATTTAAAAAAAATAAAAATAAAAACCCTAACCCTAATGTCTAACCCTAATGTCTAACCCTAACCCTAATGTCTAACCCTAATGTCTAACCCTAATGTCTAACCCCAATGTCTAACCCTAATGTCTAACCATAATGTCTAACCCTAACCCTAATGTCTAACCCTAATGTCTAACCCTAACCCTAATGTCTGACCATAATGTCTAACCCTAATGTCTAACCCTAACCCTAATGTCTAACCCTAATGTCTAACCCTAACCCTAATGTCTAACCCTAACCCTAATGTCTAACCCTAATGTCTAACCCTAATGTCTAACCCTAACCCTAATGTCTAACCCTAATGTCTAACCCTAAATGTCTAACCCTATGTCTAACCCTAATGGCTAACCCTAATGTCTAACCCTAACCGTAATGTCTAACCCTAATGTCTAACCCTAATGTCTAACCCTAACATAATGTCTAACCCTAAGGTCTAACACTAATGTCTACCTAACCTAATGTCTAACCCTAATGTCTAACCCTAATGTCTAACCCTAACCCTATGTTCTAACCCTAATGTCTAACCCTAATGTCTAACCCTAACCCTAATGTCTAACCCTAATGTCTAACCCTAATGTCTAACCCTAACCCTAACCATAATGTCTAACCCTAACCCTAATGTCTAACCCTAATGCTAATGTGTAACCCTAATGTCTAACCCTAATGTCTAACCCTAACCATAATGTCTAACCCTAATGTCTAACCCTAACCCTAATGTCTAACCCTAATGTCTAACCCTAATGCTAATTTGTAACCCTAATGTGTAACCCTAATGTCTAACCCTAATGTCTAAACCTAATGTCTAACCCTAATGTCTAACCCTAATGTCTAACCCTAATGTCTAACCCTAACCTTAATGTCTAACCCTAATGTCTAACCCTAACCCTAATGTCTAACCCTAACCATAAAGTCTAACCCTAATGTCTAACCCTAACCCTAATGTCTAACCCTAATGTCTAACCCTAACCCTAATGTCTAACCCTAACCCTAATGTCTAACCCTAATCTAACCCTAACCCTAATGTCTAACCCTAACCCTAATGTCTAACCCTAATGTCTAACCCTAATGTCTAACCCTAACCCTAATGTCTAACCCTAACCCTAATGTCTAACCCTAATGTCTAACCCTAATGTCTAACCCTAACCATAATGTCTAACCCTAATGTCTAACCCTAATGTCTAACCCTAACCCTAATGTCTAACCCTAATGTCTAACCCTAATGTCTAACCCTAATGTCTAACCCTAACCCTAATGTCTAACCCTAACCCTAATGTCTAACCCTAATGTCTAACCCTAATGTCTAACCCTAACCATAATGTCTAACCCTAATGTCTAACCCTAATGTCTAACCCTAACCCTAATGTCTAACCATAATGTCTAACCCTAACCCTAATGTCTAACCCTAATGTCTAACCCTAACCCTAATGTCTGACCATAATGTCTAACCCTAATGTCTAACCCTAACCCTAATGTCTAACCCTAATGTCTAACCCTAATGTCTAACCCTAACCCTAATGTCTAACCCTAACCCTAATGTCTAACCCTAATGTCTAACCCTAATGTCTAACCCTAACCCTAATGCTAAACCCTAACCCTAATGTCTAACCCAATGTCTAACCCTAATGTCTAACCCTAACCATAATGTAACCCTAATGTCTAACCCTAATGTCTACTAACCCTAAATAATCTAACCCTAACCCTAATGTCTAACCCTAATGTCTAACCCTAATGTCTAACCCTAACCCTAATGTCTAACCCTAATGTCTAACCCCTAATGTCTAACCCTAACCATAATGTCTAACCCTAATGTCTAACACTAATGTCTAACCCTAACCCTAATGTCTAACCCTAATGTCTAACCCTAATGTCTAACCCTAACCCTAATGTCTAACCCTAATGTCTAACCCTAATGTCTAACCCTAACCCTAATGTCTAACCCTAATGTCTAACCCTAATGTCTAACCCTAACCCTAACCATAATGTCTAACCCTAACCCTAATGTCTAACCCTAATGCTAATGTGTAACCCTAATGTCTAACCCTAATGTCTAACCCTAACCATAATGTCTAACCCTAATGTCTAACCCTAATGTCTAACCCTAATGTCTAACCCTAATGCTAATTTGTAACCCTAATGTGTAACCCTAATGTCTAACCCTAATGTCTAACCCTAACCCTAATGTCTAACCCTAATGTCTAACCCTAATGTCTAACCCTAATGTCTAACCCTAACCTTAATGTCTAACCGCTAATGTCACCCTAACCCTAATGTCTAAACCCTAACTAATGTCTAACCCTAACCCTAATGTCTAACCCTAATGTCTAACCCTAATGTCTAACCCTAATGTCTAACCCTAACCCTAATGTCTAACCCTAACCCTAATGTCTAACCCTAATGTCTAACCCTAACCCTAATGTCTAACCCTAACCCTAATGTCTAACCCTAATGTCTAACCCTAATGTCTAACCCTAACCCTAATGTCTAACCCTAACCCTAATGTCTAACCCTAATGTCTAACCCTAATGTCTAACCCTAATGTCTAACCCTAACCCTAATGTCTAACCCTAATGTCTAACCCTAATGTCTAACCCTAATGTCTAACCCTAATGTCTAACCCTAACCCTAATGTCTAACCCTAATGTCTAACCCTAATGTCTAACCCTAACCATAATGTCTAACCCTAATGTCTAACCCTAATGTCTAACCCTAACCCTAATGTCTAACCCTAACCCTAATGTCTAACCCTAATGTCTAACCCTAATGTCTAACCCTAACCCTAATGTCTAACCCTAATGTCTAACCATAATGTCTAACCCTAATGTCTAACCCTAACCCTAATGTCTAACCCTAATGTCTAACCCTAACCCTAATGTCTAACCATAATGTCTAACCCTAACCCTAATGTCTAACCCTAACCATAATGTCTAACCCTAATGTCTAACCCTAATGTCTAACCCTAACCCTAATGTCTAACCCTAATGTCTATCCCTAACCCTAATGTCAAACCCTAATGTCTAACCATAATGTCTAACCCTAACCCTAATGTCTAACCCTAACCATAATGTCTAAACCTAATGTCTAACCCTAATGTCTAAACCTAATGTCTAACTCTAATGTCTAACCCTAATGTCTAACCCTAATGTCTAACCCTAACCATAATGTCTAACTCTAATGTTTAACCCTAATGTCTAACCCTAACCCTAATGTCTAACCATAATGTCTAACCCTAATGTCTAACCCTAACCCTAATGTCTAACCCTAATGTCTAACCCTAACCCTAATGTCTAACCCTAATGTCTAACCATAATGTCTAACCCTAATGTCTAACCCTAACCCTAATGTCTAACCCTAATGTCTAACCCTAATGTCTAACCATAATGTCTAACCCTAACCCTAATGTCTAACCGGACCAAGCTTTAATGCAGTTGGAGTCTGATTTTAGGATACTACAGGGGTCTCTTTTACACCTTAAACTTGTTTTAAACGCTAAGAAAACAAATGTCATGTTTTTTACTAGGTCTAAACTCTCAGTTAGAAACACTTTTGTAATCACTAGCTTGGATGGTACTCAAATCAAACAGGTCTCTGCATATAAATATTTAGGGGTATGGTTAGATGATAGGCTTTCTTTTAAAAAACATGTTACTGAATTGGGAAAAAAGCTCAAATTCAAGATAGGGTTCCTTTACAGAAACAGGGCTTGTCTGTCCTTTGTAAATAGAAAACAAATTGTGCAGGCTACTTTTATGTCCGTTTTAGATTATGGTGATATTATCTATATGCATGCATCGGCAAACACATTAAAACCACTGGATGCTATTTACCATTGTGCACTCAGGTTTATCACGGGTGATAGTTACAAAACTCATCACTGTATCCTATATCAACATGTGGGTTGGGCCTCTCTATCTGTGAGGCGAGAGCAACATGCTCTCTAGTTTATTTATAAAGCACTTCTTTTAAAACTACCTCCATATATATCATCATTAATTTCCACTAGATATACAAATTTTAAAACCAGATCACAGATGTGGATTACATTAGAGACTCCTGCGGTCTCCACAGAGTTGGGTAGGACTGCCTTTAGTTCATTTGCGCCTTATTTATGGAACAAACTGCAGATCCAACTTAAATTAGACACTCTGGTGTCCCTTGCCCATTTTAAAAATGTTATGGAGGATCAATATGATGTTGTCTGTGATTGTTTCTGTTGAATTGTGTCTTTGTTTTGTATGTTTGAAATGTTCTTGTCTGTATGCCTAAAACTGTACATGTCAACATGTTTAAACAGGGCACAGCCGTAAAAGAGATCCAGGTCTCAGTCTGTTTTCCCTGTTAAAATAAAGATTTAAAAAAAAAAAAAAAAAAAAACCCTAACCCTAATGTCTAACCCTAATGTCTAACCCTAACCCTAATGTCTAACCCTAATGTCTAACCCCAATGTCTAACCCTAATGTCTAACCATAATGTCTAACCCCACCCTAATGTCTAACCCTAATGTCTAACCCTAATGTCTAACCATAATGTCTAACCCTAATGTCTAACCCTAACCCTAATGTCTAACCCTAATGTCTAACCCTAATGTCTAACCCTAACCCTAATGTCTAACCCTAATGTCTAACCCTAATGTCTAACCCTAATGTCTAACCCTAACCCTAATGTCTAACCCTAACCCTACTGTCTAACCCTAATGTCTAACCCTAATGTCTAACCCTAACTATAATGTCTAACCCTAACCCTAATGTCTAACCCTAATGTCTAACCCTAACCCTAATGTCTAACCCTAATGTCTAACCCTAACCCTAATGTCTAACCCTAATGTCTAACCCTAACCCTAATGTCTAACCCTAACCCTAACCCTAATGTCTAACCCTAACCCTAATGTCTAACCCTAATGTCTAACCCTAACCCTAATGTCTAACCCTAATGTCTAACCCTAATGTCTAACCCTAACCCTAATGTCTAACCCTAATGTCTAACCCTAACCCTAACCCTAATGTCTAACCCTAACCCTAACCCTAACCCTAATGTCTAACCCTAACCCTAATGTCTAACCCTAATGTCTAACCCTAACCCTAATGTCTAACCCTAACCCTAATGTCTAACCCTAATGTCTAACCCTAATGTCTAACCCTAACCCTAATGTCTAACCCTAACCCTAATGTCTAACCCTAATGTCTAACCCTAATGTCTAACCCTAACCCTAATGTCTAACCCTAATGTCTAACCCTAATGTCTAACCCTAACCCTAATGTCTAACCCTAATGTCTAACCCTAATGTCTAACCCTAACCATAATGTCTAACCCTAATGTCTAACCCTAACCCTAATGTCTAACCCTAACATTAAATTAAGAGGCATATGAATCCTACCTTTCACATCACCTGGAATAGGTATCCAATAACTTTCCCAGTGCCACCATACTGGGCAAGTTACCAGGTTGTTGTCCATCTAGGTAACATGGCTAACAAGGCTGGTTGTTATTAAACAAATAATAGCAGCCCGCAACATGGTTAATGAAATGATTCAATTTGACCCGCAAATTCGCAGTAAAACATAATAATGTCGGCCGAGCTCCGGCATAGAGTCCTACCATTGGAACCGTTTGTTCCAAAGACAGCGACAGAGCTGAATCAGACTTCGCTGTGCTTATATGCTCATGATCCTCACAGGTTTGGTGCAAAGGGACGTGAACAGTCTGCAGTCTACCTCACTCTCCAACCAAGGTGCATGAATTGAGTTTGAGTTTATTTTATTTTTACAGGGACAGTGCACATTAATCAACGTTTCAGTAAAAGTGCCGGTTTTAGCCAGCCGGCTAATTTTCAACCGCAGTCCCTGGGCAGGTTATTAAAAACAATTACAATATAGACAATCATAGAACAGTGAGCACACGCAGAGTAACATAGGACAAGCAAGACATAGCATACAGACAGAGCAACATAGGACAAGCAAGATGTAGCATACAGACAGAGCAACAGAACAAAAAGCAACAAGGCAAAATCCATAAAAACAACAAAGTGTTTCCACACCTCACAAGCTACAGACAACAGACAACATGGAAAGCGGCAATACACAGCTAGGGATTATGTTCACAAATCTGATTGACCTTTAGCCATGTCTTCATGCATTTTGTGAAAGTGTGATATGTGGTGCAGTTATGTGTGTCTGATGGCAGTGTATTCCAGACATGGGACGCTCTCACAGAGAAAGCGGATTTACTAAAGGTGCTTTTCCTTAAGGGAACTATACAGTCACCTCTCATGGCAGACCTTGTGGATCTGCTGCCATATTTTTGGATTTTCTGTTTAACAAAAATACTGAGTGGAGGGGGAGCTAGGCCATTTAGGATCTTGAATACAAGACATGCGTCGGTGTATTGCACCAGATTTTCCCAACTCAGGAGCTCATGCTTTCTGAGGATGTAACAGTGATGATGGCTATTGGGCTTCCTATCGAGCACTTTGAGAGCCTGTTTGTAGACAGACTGAATAGGTTTTAATGTTGTATAGCAAGCTTGATGAGCAAACTGAAGAGAACATTCTGCATCTCTTTGACGACAGTGCTTCTTTATAATAAATTGACCCTTAGCCATCTGGGTTTTATAGAGAACAAACTGAAGGAGGCTTTTGTATATATTTCATAATGAACTTCTATCAGTTCAGTGACCTATCACTATTGGATAAGACACAAAACATGATGTGATTGTAAATGAGTTGCAAAAACCTGACCAAAAAAGGCGATCTTGAAGCATATAAACACATATTTTATTTAAATTATCTTTGATATAAAAGCCTCCTTCATTTTCTATCTGTAAATGAAACTGATGAAGGTCAACACACACACACACACAGTTTGCACAGGGCAGTGAGGGCACATATCTAGCTAGCTGTGTTTTGTAGTTGTTGAATGGGTTAGGGTTAGGGTTAGTTGTTGAATGGGTTAGGGTTAGGGTTAGGTTTAGGGTTAGTTGTTGAATGGGTTAGGGTTAGGGTTAGTTGTTGAATGGGTTAGGGTTAGGGTTAGTTGTTGAATGGGTTAGGGTTAGTTGTTGAATGGGTTAGTTGTTGAATGGGTTAGGGTTAGGGTTAGTTGTTGAATGGGTTAGGGTTAGGGTTAGTTGTTGAATGGGTTAGGGTTAGAGTTAGGTTTAGGGTTAGGGTTAGTTGTTGAATGGGTTAGGGTTAGGGTTAGGGTTAGTTGTTGAATGGGTTAGGGTTAGGGTTAGGGTTAGTTGTTGAATGGGTTAGGGTTAGGGTTAGGTTTAGGGTTAGAGTTAGTTGTTGAATGGGTTAGGGTTAGGGTTAGGGTTAGTTGTTGAATGGGTAGCTACCTGTTGAAGATCCTCCACATATTTGTCATGGTAGTTGTTGCCTCCCCTTCTTGTCTTGGTGAGAATGGCAACTGTGTCTTTCCCAATAATCTCTGTTGTGTAGAGATCCTTGAAGATGCTTGCCAATAAATGTGAAATGTCCTATTGGAAAATATAGCGTAGCATTAGACTTAGGAGTATAACAGTAGTCAATGACTCTTCTTGAATGAAACACACTGACATTCCCACGTAGTTCAGCCTACTAATTAACCAGCAGCAGACCACCCTGCATCCCACTGCTGGCTTGCCTCTGAAGCTAAGCAGGGTTGGTCCTGGTCGGTCGCTGTACAGGAGACCAGATGCTGCTGGAAGTGGTGTTGGAGGCCCTCTGGTCCCCAAAAAATATCCCAATGCCCCAGGGCAGTGATTGGGGACATTGCCCTAATCACTATGTAAGGTGCTGTCTTTCAGATGGAACCTTAAACAGGTGTCTTGACTCTCTGTGGTCTTTAAAAATGCTACTTATTGTAATAGTAGGGGTGTATAACCCTGGTGTCCTGGCTAAATTCCCAATCTGGACATCATACCATCATGGCCACCAAATCATCCCCAGCGTCCAACTGACTCATTCCTCTCCCCTGTAACTATTTCCCAGTTTGTTGCTGTAAATGAAAATGTGTTCTCAGTCAACTGACCTGATAAAATATGGGTTAAAAAAAAGCCTATCTACTGTAAGAATCAAACGGGCATGATAAAATCGTTAGTTAGTGCTAACCTGTGTATTTTCTGATGCAGGTCGATGACGGTTCATGGACGGGTCTAAGCCTGTTTGGGGTCTTAGCTCAGATTCCTCAAGCATGGTTGCAGTCTGTTGGGCCAAACAGTTGTGAGGTATAGTAGCCTAATTTAGTCAACGACAAAACACACATGATTCATCTATAATTCATGCGTAAATCCTTTATTATGTGGTTCACAAACCTGGTAAGCTGTGAAAGTAGCACATCTCTCCCGTTTCAGCCGCTAGCTCTTTGTGTACAAGCAGTAACCATAGAAACGGTCCGGGTTTCTTAAAGGGCCAGAGCGTTTTACCCAAAACTCCTTAATTGGTTAGCTACACGGAACTCAACAATAACATTTAGAAATGTGCACTAAAATCTTTACTCTATCAAATACTTTTGCTGTCATATTTTCAAGTAGTAACCATAGAAAAAAATGACAATTGGTTTGCCAACCTAATCAGTCCAGTGCTACTATTTGCTTGATTAAAAATGCAAGAATTCAGCAGGAATCAACTATTACAGAATCACTTGATCTCATGCCATCTACTGCTGTTGTGGTTTCCAACAGGATCCAGCATGTCTGCTATACTGCACCCGCTCTGCCAGGATCCAGCATGTCTGCTATACTGCACCCGCTCTGCCAGGATCCAGCATGTCTGCTATACTGCACCCGCTCTGCCAGGATCCAGCATGTCTGCACCCACTCTGCCAGGATCCAGCATGTCTGCTATACTGCACCCGCTCTGCCAGGATCCAGCATGTCTGCTATACTGCACCCGCTCTGCCAGGATCCAGCATGTCTGCTATACTGCACCCGCTCTGCCAGGATCCAGGACGTCTGCTATACTGCACCCGCTCTGCCAGGATCCAGCATGTCTGCACCCGCTCTGCCAGGATCCAGCATGTCTGCTATACTGCACCCGCTCTGCCAGGATCCAGCATGTCTGCTATACTGCACCTGCTCTGCCGGGATCCAGCATGTCTGCACCCGCTCTGCCAGGATCCAGCATGTCTGCTATACTGCACCCGCTCTGCCAGGATCCAGCATGTCTGCTATACTGCACCCGCTCTGCCAGGATCCAGCATGTCTGCTATACTGCACCCGCTCTGCCAGGATCCAGCATGTCTGCTATACTGCACCCGCTCTGCCAGGATCCAGCACGTCTGCTATACTGCACCCGCTCTGCCAGGATCCAGCACGTCTGCTATACTGCATCCGCTCTGCCAGGATCCAGGACGTCTGCAAAACTGCACCCGCTCTGCCATTCTCACCTACTCTAGCTGGGGCCTCTTACTTTACGACAGCGAAGACAGAACAGTATGAAGATAGGCAGAAACTGCTTCTCCAATCCAGCTCATTTGAAAACGATTTTAAAACATGGAAGGTAAACGCGGATGTATACAACTTCCTCTGCGCCATCGCTTTATCATAATTCATATGCGCGCTACTAGTATGTTTCTGTCAAAATACACCACATTACTGGCCTGCTAATGTGCCTGGACCTATAGACTAAACTGCCGTGAAAACCCCAATAACTGATCCTAATAGTTACCAATCAGGCAGGCTAGATGCGGTTATGTCGAAATGAATATGCATTCAAAACGCCAGGCGTTTGAGAGGTTATTCACTGCAGTTCACAGCCTAGACTAGACTTTTGGACTCACTTGAAAACATTAATAAAGTTCTTCATGACATTGTGTTGTTGTGGCCGAGGTAATATACGTCTATTGTCCTTAAAAAACTGAAACATTAGGGTAGCTTTTCGAGCTGCATACCCGGGGGCTGGGAACTCGGAGAGAGCGCACTTAGTGTAGGCTATCTATGATTTATTTATGCGATATGTTTTATTTCACTGTCTAAATTGATATGATATATTCACTGCAGTATTGAGCTTCTAAATGATGGGTTAATATGTGTATGCTTCTAACTTGGACTACAATGCGTGCACAATTATTAGGCAAGTGAGTATTCTGATCTTATCATTATTTCTATTCACATGTTCGAACTCCAAACCATATAAACTTGAATGCTTATTGGATTTAATCATTTTCAGGTGATATGTATTTGTGTAATGAGGGAGGGTGTGGCGAAAGTGAATTACACCTTATATCAAGGTGTGCGTAATTATTAGGCAGCCTCATTACCTCAGGTAAAATGGGCCAAATAAGAGATTTAACTGACACTGAAAAGCCAAAAATGTAAAATGCCTTTCAGACGGATGCGACACTCTTTAAATAGCTGAACTATTGAGGTGTGACCACCGGACAATCAAACGTTTTGTTGCGAATAGTCAACTGGGGTGAAAAAAACGCATGGGGAAGAAAAGGCGCAAATTAACTGCAAAACACTTGAGAAGAATTAAACGTCAAACTACCAGGAACCCATTTTCCTCCAGTGCCACCGTATTCCAGATCTGCAACCTACCTGGAGTGTTCAGAAGTACAAGGTGTAATAATCTGTTCCACTACTGAAGACATTGGCTCTAATCTAGGTTGGAGTAATAACATGTTCCACTACTGAAGACATTGGCTCTAATCTAGTGGAGTAATAATATGTTCCACTACTGAAGACATTGGCTCTAATCTAGTGGAGTAATAACCTGTTCCACTACTGAAGACATTGTCTCTAATCTAGGTTGGACCTGTTCCACTACTGAAGACATTGTCTCTAATCTAGGTTGGAGTAATAACATGTTCCACTACTGAAGACATTGGCTCTAATCTAGGTTAGAGTAATAACATGTTCCACTACTGAAGACATTGTCTCTAATCTAGTGGAGTAATAACATGTTCCACTACTGAAGACATTGTCTCTAATCTAGGTTGGAGTAATAACATGTTCCACTACTGAAGACATTGTCTCTAATCTAGTGGAGTAATAACCTCTTCCACTACTGAAGACATTGGCTCTAATCTAGTGGAGTAATAACATGTTCCACTACTGAAGACATTGTCTCTAATCTAGAGGAGTAATAACATGTTCCACTACTGAAGACATTGTCTCTAATCTAGTGGAGTAATAACATGTTCCACTACTGAAGACATTGTCTCTAATCTAGTGGAGTAATAACATGTTCCACTACTGAAGACATTGTCTCTAATCTAGTGGAGTAATGACCTGTTCCACTACTGAAGACATTCTCTCTAATCTAGTGGAGTAATAACGTTCCACTACTGAAGACATTGGCTCTAATCTAGTGGAGTAATAACACGTTCCACTACTGAAGACATTGTCTCTAATCTAGAGGAGAAATAACATGTTCCACTACTGAAGACATTGTCTCTAATCTAGTGGAGTAATAACATGTTCCACTACTGAAGACATTGTCTCTAATCTAGTGGAGTAATAACATGTTCCACTACTGAAGACATTGTCTCTAATCTAGTGGAGTAATAACCTGTTCCACTACTGAAGACATTGGTTCTAATCTAGGTTGGAGTAATAACATGTTCCACTACTGAAGACATTGTCTCTAATCTAGTGGAGTAATAACATGTTCCACTACTGAAGACATTGTCTCTAATCTAGTGGAGTAATAACATGTTCCACTACTGAAGACATTGGCTCTAATCTAGTGGAGTAATAACATGTTCCACTACTGAAGACATTGTCTCTAATCTAGTGGAGTAATAACATGTTCCACTACTGAAGACATTGGCTCTAATCTAGTGGAGTAATAACATGTTCCACTACTGAAGACATTGGCTCTAATCTACGTTGGAGTAATAACATGTTCCACTACTGAAGATTGGCTCTAATCTAGTGGAGTAATAACATGTTCCACTACTGAAGACATTGGCTCTAATCTAGTGGAGTAATAACCTGTTCCACTACTGAAGACATTGTCTCTAATCTAGGTTGGAGTACTAACCTGTTCCACTACTGAAGACATTGTCTCTAATCTAGGTTGGAGTAATAACCTGTTCCACTACTGAAGACATTGGCTCTAATCTAGGTTGGAGTAATAACATGTTCCACTACTGTAGACATTGGCTCTAATCTAGGTTGGACCTGTTCCACTACTGAAGACATTGTCTCTAGTCTAGTGGAGTAATAACATGTTTCACTACTGAAGACATTGTCTCTAATCTAGGTTGGAGTAATAACATGTTCCACTACTGAAGACATTGTCTCTAATCTAGGTTGGAGTAATAACATGTTCCACTACTGAAGACATTGGCTCTAATCTAGTGGAGTAATAACGTGTTCCACTACTGAAGACATTGGCTCTAATCTAGGTTGGACCTGTTCCACTACTGAAGACATTGTCTCTAATCTAGTGGAGTAATAACATGTTCCTCTACTGAAGACATTGTCTCTAATCTAGTGGAGTAATAAACTGTTCCACTACTGAAGACATTGGCTCTAATCTAGTGGAGTAATAACCTGTTCCATTACTGAAGACATTGTCTCTAATCTAGGTTGGAGTAATAACATGTTCGACTACTGAAGACATTGTCTCTAATCTAGTGGAGTAATAACATGTTCCACTACTGAAGACATTGTCTCTAATCTAGTGGAGTAATAACCTGTTCCACTACTGAAGACATTGGCTCTAATCTAGTGGAGTAATAACCTGTTCCACTACTGAAGACATTGGCTCTAATCTAGTGGAGTAATAACATGTTCCACTACTGAAGACATTGGCTCTAATCTAGGTTGGACCTGTTCCACTAATGAAGACATTGTCTCGAATCTAGTGGAGTAATAACATGTTCCACTACTGAAGACATTGGCTCTAATCTAGGTTGGAGTAATAACCTGTTCCACTACTGAAGACATTGGCTCTGATCTAGGTTGGAGTAATAACCTGTTCCACTACTGAAGACATTGTCTCTAATCTAGTGGAGTAATAACATGTTCCACTACTGAAGACATTGGCTCTAATCTAGGTTGGACCTGTTCCACTAATGAAGACATTGGCTCTAATCTAGGTTGGAGTAATAACATGTTCCACTACTGAAGACATTGGCTCTAATCTAGGTTGGAGTAATAACATGTTCCACTACTGAAGACATTGGCTCTAATCTAGTGGAGTAATAACATGTTCCACTACTGAAGACATTGGCTCTAATCTAGGTTGGAGTAATAACATGTTCCACTACTGAAGACATTGGCTCTAATCTAGTGGAGTAATAACATGTTCCACTACTGAAGACATTGTCTCTAATCTAGAGGAGTAATAACATGTTCCACTACTGAAGACATTGTCTCTAATCTAGTGGAGTAATAACATGTTCCACTACTGAAGACATTGTCTCTAATCTAGTGGAGTAATAACATGTTCCACTACTGAAGACATTGTCTCTAATCTAGTGGAGTAATAACCTGTTCCACTACTGAAGACATTCTCTCTAATCTAGTGGAGTAATAACATGTTCCACTACTGAAGACATTGGCTCCTATCTAGTGGAGTAATAACATGTTCCACTACTGAAGACATTGTCTCTAATCTAGAGGAGAAATAACATGTTCCACTACTGAAGACATTGTCTCTAATCTAGTGGAGTAATAACATGTTCCACTACTGAAGACATTGTCTCTAATCTAGTGGAGTAATAACATGTTCCACTACTGAAGACATTGTCTCTAATCTAGTGGAGTATTAACCTGTTCCACTACTGAAGACATTGGTTCTAATCTAGGTTGGAGTAATAACATGTTCCACTACTGAAGACATTGTCTCTAATCTAGTGGAGTAATAACATGTTCCACTACTGAAGACATTGGCTCTAATCTAGTGGAGTAATAACATGTTCCACTACTGAAGACATTGTCTCTAATCTAGTGGAGTAATAACATGTTCCACTACTGAAGACATTGTCTCTAATCTAGTGGAGTAATAACCTGTTCCACTACTGAAGACATTGTCTCTATCTAGTGGATTAACAACCTGTTCCACTACTGAAGACATTGTCTCTAATCTAGGTTGGAGTAATAACATGTTCCACTACTGAAGACATTGTCTCTAATCTAGGTTGGATTAATAACATGTTCCACTACTGAAGACATTGGCTCTAATCTTGTGGAGTAATAACATGTTCCACTACTGAAGACATTGGCTCTAATCTAGTGGAGTAATAACCTGTTCCACTACTGAAGACATTGTCTCTAATCTAGGTTGGACCTGTTCCACTACTGAAGACATTGTCTCTAATCTAGGTGGAGTAATAACATGTTCCACTACTGAAGACATTGGCTCTAATCTAGTGGAGTAATAACCTCTTCCACTACTGAAGACATTGGCTCTAATCTAGTGGAGTAATAACATGTTCCACTACTGAAGACATTGTCTCTAATCTAGAGGAGTAATAACATGTTCCACTACTGAAGACATTGTCTCTAATCTAGTGGAGTAATAACATGTTCCACTACTGAAGACATTGTCTCTAATCTAGTGGAGTAATAACATGTTCCACTACTGAAGACATTGTCTCTAATCTAGTGGAGTAATAACCTGTTCCACTACTGAAGACATTCTCTCTAATCTAGTGGAGTAATAACGTTCCACTACTGAAGACATTGGCTCTAATCTAGTGGAGTAATAACACGTTCCACTACTGAAGACATTGTCTCTAATCTAGAGGAGAAATAACATGTTCCACTACTGAAGACATTGTCTCTAATCTAGTGGAGTAATAACATGTTCCACTACTGAAGACATTGTCTCTAATCTAGTGGAGTAATAACATGTTCCACTACTGAAGACATTGTCTCTAATCTAGTGGAGTAATAACCTGTTCCACTACTGAAGACATTGGTTCTAATCTAGGTTGGAGTAATAACATGTTCCACTACTGAAGACATTGGCTCTAATCTACGTTGGAGTAATAACATGTTCCACTACTGAAGATTGGCTCTAATCTAGTGGAGTAATAACATGTTCCACTACTGAAGACATTGGCTCTAATCTAGTGGAGTAATAACCTGTTCCACTACTGAAGACATTGTCTCTAATCTAGGTTGGAGTACTAACCTGTTCCACTACTGAAGACATTGTCTCTAATCTAGATTGGAGTAATAACCTGTTCCACTACTGAAGACATTGGCTCTAATCTAGGTTGGAGTAATAACATGTTCCACTACTGTAGACATTGGCTCTAATCTAGGTTGGACCTGTTCCACTACTGAAGACATTGTCTCTAATCTAGTGGAGTAATAACATGTTTCACTACTGAAGACATTGTCTCTAATCTAGTGGAGTAATAAACTGTTCCACTACTGAAGACATTGGCTCTAATCTAGTGGAGTAATAACCTGTTCCATTACTGAAGACATTGTCTCTAATCTAGGTTGGAGTAATAACATGTTCGACTACTGAAGACATTGTCTCTAATCTAGTGGAGTAATAACATGTTCCACTACTGAAGACATGTCTCTAATCTAGTGGAGTAATAACCTGTTCCACTACTGAAGACATTGGCTCTAATCTAGTGGAGTAATAACCTGTTCCACTACTGAAGACATTGGCTCTAATCTAGTGGAGTAATAACATGTTCCACTACTGAAGACATTGGCTCTAATCTAGGTTGGACCTGTTCCACTAATGAAGACATTGTCTCGAATCTAGTGGAGTAATAACATGTTCCACTACTGAAGACATTGGCTCTAATCTAGGTTGGAGTAATAACCTGTTCCACTACTGAAGACATTGGCTCTGATCTAGGTTGGAGTAATAACCTGTTCCACTACTGAAGACATTGTCTCTAATCTAGTGGAGTAATAACATGTTCCACTACTGAAGACATTGGCTCTAATCTAGGTTGGACCTGTTCCACTAATGAAGACATTGGCTCTAATCTAGGTTGGAGTAATAACATGTTCCACTACTGAAGACATTGGCTCTAATCTAGGTTGGAGTAATAACATGTTCCACTACTGAAGACATTGGCTCTAATCTAGTGGAGTAATAACATGTTCCACCACTGAAGACATTGGCTCTAATCTAGGTTGGAGTAATAACATGTTCCACTACTGAAGACATTGGCTCTAATCTAGTGGAGTAATAACATGTTCCACTACTGAAGACATTGTCTCTAATCTAGTGGAGTAATAACCTGTTCCACTACTGAAGACATTGGTTCTAATCTAGGTTGGAGTAATAACATGTTCCACTACTGAAGACATTGGCTCTAATCTACGTTGGAGTAATAACATGTTCCACTACTGAAGATTGGCTCTAATCTAGTGGAGTAATAACATGTTCCACTACTGAAGACATTGGCTCTAATCTAGTGGAGTAATAACCTGTTCCACTACTGAAGACATTGTCTCTAATCTAGGTTGGAGTACTAACCTGTTCCACTACTGAAGACATTGTCTCTAATCTAGATTGGAGTAATAACCTGTTCCACTACTGAAGACATTGGCTCTAATCTAGTGGAGTAATAACATGTTCCACTACTGTAGACATTGGCTCTAATCTAGGTTGGACCTGTTCCACTACTGAAGACATTGTCTCTAATCTAGTGGAGTAATAACATGTTTCACTACTGAAGACATTGTCTCTAATCTAGTGGAGTAATAAACTGTTCCACTACTGAAGACATTGGCTCTAATCTAGTGGAGTAATAACCTGTTCCATTACTGAAGACATTGTCTCTAATCTAGGTTGGAGTAATAACATGTTCGACTACTGAAGACATTGTCTCTAATCTAGTGGAGTAATAACATGTTCCACTACTGAAGACATTGTCTCTAATCTAGTGGAGTAATAACCTGTTCCACTACTGAAGACATTGGCTCTAATCTAGTGGAGTAATAACCTGTTCCACTACTGAAGACATTGGCTCTAATCTAGTGGAGTAATAACATGTTCCACTACTGAAGACATTGGCTCTAATCTAGGTTGGACCTGTTCCACTAATGAAGACATTGTCTCGAATCTAGTGGAGTAATAACATGTTCCACTACTGAAGACATTGGCTCTAATCTAGGTTGGAGTAATAACCTGTTCCACTACTGAAGACATTGGCTCTGATCTAGGTTGGAGTAATAACCTGTTCCACTACTGAAGACATTGTCTCTAATCTAGTGGAGTAATAACATGTTCCACTACTGAAGACATTGGCTCTAATCTAGGTTGGACCTGTTCCACTAATGAAGACATTGGCTCTAATCTAGGTTGGAGTAATAACATGTTCCACTACTGAAGATATTGGCTCTAATCTAGGTTGGAGTAATAACATGTTCCACTACTGAAGACATTGGCTCTAATCTAGTGGAGTAATAACATGTTCCACTACTGAAGACATTGGCTCTAATCTAGGTTGGAGTAATAACATGTTCCACTACTGAAGACATTGGCTCTAATCTAGTGGAGTAATAACATGTTCCACTACTGAAGACATTGTCTCTAATCTAGAGGAGTAATAACATGTTCCACTACTGAAGACATTGTCTCTAATCTAGTGGAGTAATAACATGTTCCACTACTGAAGACATTGTCTCTAATCTAGTGGAGTAATAACATGTTCCACTACTGAAGACATTGTCTCTAATCTAGTGGAGTAATAACCTGTTCCACTACTGAAGACATTCTCTCTAATCTAGTGGAGTAATAACATGTTCCACTACTGAAGACATTGGCTCCTATCTAGTGGAGTAATAACATGTTCCACTACTGAAGACATTGTCTCTAATCTAGAGGAGAAATAACATGTTCCACTACTGAAGACATTGTCTCTAATCTAGTGGAGTAATAACATGTTCCACTACTGAAGACATTGTCTCTAATCTAGTGGAGTAATAACATGTTCCACTACTGAAGACATTGTCTCTAATCTAGTGGAGTATTAACCTGTTCCACTACTGAAGACATTGGTTCTAATCTAGGTTGGAGTAATAACATGTTCCACTACTGAAGACATTGTCTCTAATCTAGTGGAGTAATAACATGTTCCACTACTGAAGACATTGGCTCTAATCTAGTGGAGTAATAACATGTTCCACTACTGAAGACATTGTCTCTAATCTAGTGGAGTAATAACATGTTCCACTACTGAAGACATTGGCTCTAATCTAGTGGAGTAATAACATGTTCCACTACTGAAGACATTGGCTCTAATCTACGTTGGAGTAATAACATGTTCCACTACTGAAGATTGGCTCTAATCTAGTGGAGTAATAACATGTTCCACTACTGAAGACATTGGCTCTAATCTAGTGGAGTAATAACCTGTTCCACTACTGAAGACATTGTCTCTAATCTAGGTTGGAGTACTAACCTGTTCCACTACTGAAGACATTGTCTCTAATCTAGATTGGAGTAATAACCTGTTCCACTACTGAAGACATTGGCTCTAATCTAGGTTGGAGTAATAACATGTTCCACTACTGTAGACATTGGCTCTAATCTAGGTTGGACCTGTTCCACTACTGAAGACATTGTCTCTAATCTAGTGGAGTAATAACATGTTCCACTACTGAAGACATTGTCTCTAATCTAGGTTGGAGTAATAACATGTTCCACTACTGAAGACATTGTCTCTAATCTAGGTTGGAGTAATAACATGTTCCACTACTGAAGACATTGGCTCTAATCTAGTGGAGTAATAACGTGTTCCACTACTGAAGACATTGGCTCTAATCTAGGTTGGACCTGTTCCACTACTGAAGACATTGTCTCTAATCTAGTGGAGTATTAACATGTTCCTCTACTGAAGACATTGTCTCTAATCTAGTGGAGTAATAACATGTTCCACTACTGAAGACATTGGCTCTAATCTAGTGGAGTAATAACATGTTCCACTACTGAAGACATTGGCTCTAATCTACGTTGGAGTAATAACATGTTCCACTACTGAAGATTGGCTCTATACTAGTGGAGTAATAACATGTTCCACTACTGAAGACATTGGCTCTAATCTAGTGGAGTAATAACCTGTTCCACTACTGAAGACATTGTCTCTAATCTAGGTTGGAGTACTAACCTGTTCCACTACTGAAGACATTGTCTCTAATCTAGATTGGAGTAATAACCTGTTCCACTACTGAAGACATTGGCTCTAATCTAGGTTGGAGTAATAACATGTTCCACTACTGTAGACATTGGCTCTAATCTAGGTTGGACCTGTTCCACTACTGAAGACATTGTCTCTAATCTAGTGGAGTAATAACATGTTCCACTACTGAAGACATTGTCTCTAATCTAGGTTGGAGTAATAACATGTTCCACTACTGAAGACATTGTCTCTAATCTAGGTTGGAGTAATAACATGTTCCACTACTGAAGACATTGGCTCTAATCTAGTGGAGTAATAAGGTATTCCACTACTGAAGACATTGGCTCTAATCTAGGTTGGACCTGTTCCACTACTGAAGACATTGTCTCTAATCTAGTGGAGTAATAACATGTTCCTCTACTGAAGACATTGTCTCTAATCTAGTGGAGTAATAACCTGTTCCACTACTGAAGACATTGGCTCTAATCTAGTGGAGTAATAACCTGTTCCATCACTGAAGACATTGTCTCTAATCTAGGTTGGAGTAATAACATGTTCGACTACTGAAGACATTGTCTCTAATCTAGTGGAGTAATAACATGTTCCACTACTGAAGACATTGTCTCTAATCTAGTGGAGTAATAACCTGTTCCACTACTGAAGACATTGGCTCTAATCTAGTGGAGTAATAACCTATTCCACTACTGAAGACATTGGCTCTAATCTAGTGGAGTAATAACATGTTCCACTACTGAAGATATTGGCTCTAATCTAGGTTGGACCTGTTCCACTAATGAAGACATTGTCTCGAATCTAGTGGAGTAATAACATGTTCCACTACTGAAGACATTGGCTCTAATCTAGGTTGGAGTAATAACCTGTTCCACTACTGAAGACATTGGCTCTGATCTATGTTGGAGTAATAACCTGTTCCACTACTGAAGACATTGTCTCTAATCTAGTGGAGTAATAACCTGTTCCACTACTGAAGACATTGTCTCTAATCTAGTGGAGTAATAACATGTTCCACTACTGAAGACATTGGCTCTAATCTAGTGGAGTAATAACATGTTCCACTACTGAAGACATTGTCTCTAATCTAGAGGAGAAATAACATGTTCCACTACTGAAGACATTGGCTCTAATCTAGTGGAGTAATAACCTGTTCCACTACTGAAGACATTGTCTCTAATCTAGGTTGGAGTACTAACCTGTTCCACTACTGAAGACATTGTCTCTAATCTAGATTGGAGTAATAACCTGTTCCACTACTGAAGACATTGGCTCTAATCTAGGTTGGAGTAGTAATAACATGTTCCACTACTGTAGACATTGGCTCTAATTAGGTTGGACCTGTTCCACTACTGAAGACATTGTCTCTAATCTAGTGGAGTAATAACATGTTCCACTACTGAAGACATTGTCTCTAATCTAGGTTGGAGTAATAACATGTTCCACTACTGAAGACATTGTCTCTAATCTAGGTTGGAGTAATACATGTCCACTACTGAAGACATTGGCTCTAATCTAGTGGAGTAATAACGTGTTCCACTACTGAAGACATTGGCTCTAATCTAGGTTGGACCTGTTCCACTACTGAAGACATTGTCTCTAATCTAGTGGAGTAATAACATGTTCCACTACTGAAGACATTGTCTTTATTCTAGTGGAGTAATAACATGTTCCTCTACTGAAGACATTGTCTCTAATCTAGTGGAGTAATAACCTGTTCCACTACTGAAGACATTGGCTCTAATCTAGTGGAGTAATAACCTGTTCCATCACTGAAGACATTGTCTCTAATCTAGGTTGGAGTAATAACATGTTCGACTACTGAAGACATTGTCTCTAATCTAGTGGAGTAATAACATGTTCCACTACTGAAGACATTGTCTCTAATCTAGTGGAGTAATAACATGTTCCACTACTGAAGACATTGGCTCTAATCTAGTGGAGTAATAACCTGTTCCACTACTGAAGACATTGGCACTAATCTAGTGGAGTAATAACATGTTCCACTACTGAAGACATTGGCTCTAATCTAGGTTGGACCTGTTCCACTAATGAAGACATTGTCTCGAATCTAGTGGAGTAATAACATGTTTCCACTACTGAAGACATTGGCTCTAATCTAGGTTGGAGTAATAACCTGTTCCACTACTGAAGACATTGGCTCTGATCTAGTTGGAGTAATAACCTGTTCCACTACTGAAGACATTGTCTCTAATCTAGTGGAGTAATAACATGTTCCACTACTGAAGACATTGGCTTCTAATCTAGGTTGGACCTGTTCCACTAATGAAGACATTGGCTCTAATCTAGGTTGCGAGTAATAACATGTTCCACTACTGAAGACATTGGCTCTACCTCTAGGTTGGAGTAATAACATTTTCCACTACTGAACGACATTGGCTCTAATCTTAGTGGAGTAATAACATGTTCCACTACTGAAGGACATTGGCTCTAATCTAGGTTGGAGTAATAACATGTTCCACTACTGAAGACATTGGCTCTAATCTAGTGGAGAGTAATAACATGTTCACTACTGAAGACATTCTCTCTAATCTAGTGGAGTACTAACCTGTTCCACTACTGAAGGACATTGGCTCCTATCTAGTGGAGTAATAAATGTTCCACTACTGAAGACCTTGTCTCTAATATAGAGGAGAAATAACATGTTCCACTACTGAAGACATTGTCTCTAATCTAGTGGAGTAATAACATGTTCCATACTGAAGACATTGTCACTAATCTAGTGGAGTAATAACATGTTCCACTACTGAAGACATTGTCTCATCTAGTGGAGTATTAACCTGTCCACTACTGAAGACATTGGTTCTAATCTAGGTTGGAGTAATAACATGTTCCACTACTGAAGACATTGTCTCTAATCTAGTGGAGTAATAACATGTTCCCTACTGAAGACATTGTCTCTAATCTAGTGGAGTAATAACATGTTCCACTACTGAAGACATTGGCTAATCTAGTGGAGTATAACCTGTTCCACTACTGAAGACATGTCTCTAATCTAGGTTGGAGTACTAACCTGTTCCACTACTGAAGACATTGTCTCTAATCTAGATTGGAGTAATAACCTGTTCTACTACTGAAGACATTGGCTCTATCTAGGTTGGAGTAATAACATGTTCCACTACTGTAGACATTGGCTCTAATCTAGGTTGGACCTGTTCCACTACTGAAGACATGTCTATAAATGTGGAGTAATAAATGTTCCACTACTGAAGACATTGTCTCTAATCTAGGTTGGAGTAATAACATGTTCCACTACTGAAGACATTGCTCTAATCTAGTGGAGTAATA
>NW_021823185.1:0-53145 GCF_901001165.1 Salmo trutta
AAACATCCTTTCTGTATGATCTACTACCAACGTTGTACGTTTATTTTGACAATTCTGTTTACACTGTCCTGCTTGGAGGGGGGGGGGGACTGTCTAGCAAGTGTCATGTTTTACCTCATGTGTAGCTGAGGAGATTTGTTCTACCAAAAGTGTAGCAAGTGTGAAGCAAACGGCTCTATATTGAAACTAGCTCTCACAGGTTCATGTCAGAATTAGATGTTTGAACATTTAGATGAGAATGTCAAACCACTGGCTTATTTTTCTAAGCCAGATGGATAGCAAGCCAAAAAGCAGCAATGCTGTTCACTCCCCCATAGAGATTTACAGTACTTCAAATACACAGCTCAGGCTTTGTCCATGATGACACATTCTGTTCTGACTCTAGTTGGACCCATTCTGTCTGCCTGCTTCATTGTGCTGGTGCTAATGAAAAGGAATGGCTGGCAAAAGGGAGGGATGGCTGGGTGGAAGGGGGGAGGTTAATTGTATGCGTGGGGACAGAGGTGTAAGTAGATGTGTGAGAGAGAGAGAGAGAGAGAGAGAGCTGTACTGTACATGGTATTCTAGGAGTGGTTAAACTCCATGGGGAGTGAACAGCATTGTTGAGTTGGCTTTGCTATCCATCTGCCTTAGAAAATAAGCCTGAGGTTTGACATCCTCATTTAAATGTTCGACAATACAATGGAAAAACGATGTTTTTGTTCCAACACTTGTTGGTTGGTCAGACGTATATTCAATTGGCAATTCACATGAACTTCATGGCTACCTGTAAAACTACCTGAAGCTCCCATTTATTCCAATCTTCCACTGTTCCATGGCCTTTAGCTTGGATAAATGGCCCAGCTAGCACCTAACGTTCTGAGAACCATCGTTTTTTTTTTTTAGAGGGTAGAGAATGGGGTAATGTCTTCCAGCCTGGATGATGTGGCAAGGGGTCACATCCGGCCGTGATTGGGATCCCATAGGGCGGCGCACAATTGGCCCAGCATCGTCCGGGTTGGGTGGGGGGTAGGCCGTCATTGTAAATAAGAATTTGTTCTCAGCTGACTTGCCTAGTTAAATAAAGGTTAAATAAAAACATTTTTTACAAAAATTGTGTCATGACACACTTTGAAACCTTCAAACATTTTAGACTGTAATTTTAAAATAGGATAATAGTAGATTTTAGTAAATTATGTTGTGTGGCGAAAACGTTTTAGAATCTCCCGATTTAAAGGTAGACAAGCAACAACAAAAAATGGCGTTGCCACCAGCAGCACATGCAGACATTAAGATGTGCGAGATACAACACTTTGCTCTCACACACTGTATCTGCGCATGTCCACGGGTTCACACTGTTACAGCATGGAAGGTACGGGACCTAAACAGTTGTTGTGGAAATTGACCCAGAATGTCGTTTACTTTCTGCATCTACTTCATGTTGCTGAGTCAACTTTTACGTTTCCACCCCTATATTATAACATTCAAGCTCAGGTGCTTCTTATTATGCATTGCGTATGTTTATAGTGTTTCCTAAACATGGCCAGTATTATGGATTGAGTGAGGGTCACTTAAATTAATGTTAAAAAAAAAATACAAATTCGATAATGATGAACTACCAGGAGGTAAAACAGGGAAGAGACTCAGGAGCTATGCTAATTTTTTAATCTATTTAACCAGGTAGGGCTCATTGAGATTTGAAATCTCTTTTCAAGAGCATCCTGGCCAGGATGCAATTTAGACAGACTTGAAAAACTCCAGGTAATCTACTAAAAAAACATAGAAATCACAGGAGTATAACGAAATCATGAAACAGCAAATTAAAACTATTGACAGGTTAAGGAATCGGCCTCAAAATCCTTCATCAATTATTTAAAATACCAATCGGGGCAAGTTCTTCCAGTTTAAAGTATTTTGTAAGGCGTTCCAAGCCCATAGCACAGGAGTACATAAAGCCCTTTTACCAAATTCAGTTTGGAGATTTGGAACAGTTAGCAGGATAAGAGTACCCACCACATTTATGAAGAATAAAAATGCCCAATAAAAAGGTAGTAAACCCAAAATGGCTTTGTAAATAAAAGTATACCAGTGACTGAGCCTACGAGTGACCAGAGAAGGCCAGCCAACCCTGGTATACAAAGTGCAGTGGTGCGTAAGGGTTTTGCAGTTTAAATAATCTCAGAGTGCCATGGTAAAGGGTGTCAATTGATCTCAAACACTGAGCGGAAGCATTCATATAGATAATATTCCCATCATAGTCTAGTAAAGGCATAAATGTAGCTGATACTAGCCTCCTTCTGGCTTCAAAAGAAAAACAGGCCTTATTCCTAAAATAAAATCCCAATTTCAGCTTAAATTTTTTTGTAAGTTGTTGAATATGCTATTTAAAATAGAGGCCGTTATCAATTAAATTCCAATATATTTATTGAGTTACAGCCTCCAATCTCATTGCCTGACAGGTAGTAATGGGTGAAAGGTTCACAGGTCTATTTCTTGCTTTAGAAAACACCATTCATTTAGTTTATGTCAGCATTGAGGGTAAGCTTCCAATTGACACAAGATATGTTGAAACAGTATAAAAAGCAGTTTGCAAGTTCTGCAAAGCTTTTGTGAGAGACGAGGCACAACAACAAATAAACAGAATCTCAGCATAAAAGTGAAGTTGCTTATTTTGTACATTTTTGTCAAAACTATTTATATAACTAGTGAATAAGAG
The DNA here is from genome assembly GCF_901001165.1 of Salmo trutta. Lineage (NCBI taxonomy): Eukaryota > Metazoa > Chordata > Actinopteri > Salmoniformes > Salmonidae > Salmo > Salmo trutta. The sequence goes on from NW_021823185.1 coordinate 2,696, forward strand.
GGGAACAAGTATTGAGCCCTGGGGCACGCCATTACAGACAGGACAATTTAACAGACATGAGTCCATCAAAGTAATTTGGTGTAGAGAAGACCTAACTCACGCTATTAAATTAATCAAAACAGAAACATTTTACATTTGGCTAGAATTCAAAAGGAAATTATCTAACAGAGAAAAATGGACAAACACCAAATTGAGACTCTGCATGCAGAATTCTGCTAAAATATCCTCAGTGTACAACGTAAACATCAAATAATGCATGCAGAGGAACACAATGGCAGAATACTGACCACTGTGACTGACCCAAAATTAAGACTCAGTGAGCATAGCCTTGTTTTTGAGAAAGGCCACCGTAGACAGACCTGGCTCTCAAGAGAAGACAGGCTATGTGCCCGCTGCACAGAAAAGGAGGTGAAAACCGAGCTGCACTTCCTATCCCTCCTGTCAAATGTATGACCGTATTTAGAGACACATATTTCCCTCAGATTACACAGACGAATAAAGAATTATAAATAAATCAAACATTGATAAAACTGTTAGGCGAAATACAGCATTGTGCCATCACAGCAGCAAGATGTGTTACCATAAATATTGGTTGTTTTTAATGTTGTTTACGCTCCACTTGTTGCCTGTTCTAATATGTTACTTATCGTCCCATATTATTCATTACTACGACTATTACACATGGTTAAAAACACTGTACGTAGCAGATAATATCACATTTGAATCGTCTTTATTCTTTTTTAAACCTTTATGAGTGAAATATTTACTGTTAATGTTTTAATGTTGTTTTTATCAATGTTGTTTTTTGTTTCATCTCACTTTTGTTTATTGTTTATTTCACTTCCTCTTGGCAATGTAAACACGTTTTCCCATGCCAATTAAGCATGTTGAATTTCATTGAATTGAGAGAGATATCTGGGGCCTGGGGAGAAAGGTGCTGGGAGGGGAGGAAGGAGGAGGGGGAGGAAGGAGAGGGGGAGGAAGGGAAAAACCTATTCTGCTGCATCTCCACTGAGGATTTACCCCAGTGTTTTAACCCCAAACTTCTCAGACTTTTCTGTTTCCATCTACGTGGGCCTGGCACCTGTGTCTCACTGGGCCATGGCTCCGGTGGACCTGCACTGACACGCTAAGGCAAGGATCTTGGTACTTTTCAGCCTGCAAATTACATACAATGGATAACTGTGAACTTTAACACCGTCTCACAAAGCAACAGTCTTGAAGGATGCAGAGGTTGTGGTGAGGAAAAACTGCTGTTCCTAATGGAAGGACAAGAAATATGGTAATAGCTCCATCTGGCCCTCTGATTGGCTAGGTATTTTCACCATATTGGTACCCTAGTGGTCACCATATTGTGTATCCCCTAGTGGTCACCATATTGTGTATCCCTAGTGGTCACCCTATTGTGTATCCCTAGTGGTCACCATATTGTGTATCCCTAGTGGTCACCATATTGTGTATCCTAGTGGGTCACCATATTGTGTATCCCTAATGGTCACCATATGTGTATCCCTAGTGGTCACCATATTGTGTATCCCTAGTGGTCACCATATGTGTATCCCTAGTGGTCACCATATTGTGTATCCCTAGTGGTCACCATCTTGTGTCTCCCTAACTGGTCACCATATTGTGTATCCCTAGTGGTCACCATATTGTGTATCCTAGTGGTCACCATATGTGTTTCCCTAATGGTCACCATATTGTGTAATCTCTTGTTAGTCATGTACAGTAATTATCATGTGGATACAGTATTAGTCATGTAGCTACAGTATTAGCCATATACAGTATTAGTCAGTAGCTATAGTATTAGTCATGTAGCTACAGTATTAGTCATATACATTATTAGTCATGTAGCTACAGTATTAGTCATGTAGCTACAGTATTAGCCATATACAGTATTAGTCATGTACAGTATTAGTCATGTACAGTATTAGTCATGTAGCTACAGTATTAGTCATATACAGTATTAGTCATGTAGCTATAGTATTAGTCATGTAGCTACAGTATTAGTCATATACATTATTAGTCATGTAGCTACAGTATTAGTCATGTAGCTACAGTATTAGCCATATACAGTATTAGTCATGTACAGTATTAGTCATGTAGCTACAGTATTAGTCATATACAGTATTAGTCATGTAACTACAGTATTAGTCATGTAGCTACAGTATTAGTCATATAAGTATTAGTCATATACAGTATTAGTCATGTAGCTACAGTATTAGTCATATACAGTATTAGTCATATACAGTATTAGTCATATACAGTATTAGTCATGTAACTACAGTATTAGCCATATACAGTATTAGTCATGTACAGTATTAGTCATGTAGCTACAGTATTAGTCATATACAGTATTAGTCATATACAGTATTAGTCATGTACAGTATTAGTCATGTAGCTACAGTATTAGTCATATACAGTATTAGTCATGTAACTACAGTATTAGTCATATACAGTATTAGTCATGTACAGTATTAGTCATGTACAGTATTAGTCATGTAGCTACAGTATTAGTCATATACAGTATTAGTCATGTAGCTACAGTATTAGTCATATACAGTATTAGTCATATACAGTATTAGTCATGTACAGTATTAGTCATATACAGTATTAGTCATATGCAGTATTAGTCATGTAACTACAGTATTAGTCATGTAGCTACAGTATTAGTCATATACAGTATTAGTCATGTAACTACAGTATTAGTCATGTAGCTACAGTATTAGTCATGTAGCTACAGTATTAGCCATATACAGTATTAGTCATAGACAGTATTAGTCATGTAACTACAGTATTAGCCATATACAGTATTAGTCATATACAGTATTAGTCATGTAGCTACAGTATTAGTCATGTAGCTACAGTATTAGCCATATACAGTATTAGTCATATACAGTATTAGTCATATATAGTATTAGTCATGTAACTACAGTATTAGTCATATACAGTATTAGTCATGTAACTTCAGTATTAGTCATATACAGTATAAGTCATATACAGTATTAGTCATATACAGTATTAGTCATGTAACAACAGTATTAGTCATGTACAGTATTAGTCATGTAGCTACAGTATTAGTCATATACAGTATTAGTCATATACAGTATTAGTCATGTAGCTACAGTATTAGTCATATACAGTATTAGTCATGTACAGTATTAGTCATGTAACTACAGTATTAGTCATATACAGTATTAGTCATATACAGTATTAGTCATATACAGTATTAGTCATGTAACTACAGTATTAGTCATGTAGCTACAGTATTAGTCATGTACAGTATTAGTGATATACAGTATTAGTCATATACAGTAGTAGTCATGTACAGTATTAGTAATGTAACTACAGTATTAGTCATGTAGCTACAGTATTAGTCATGTACAGTATTAGTCATATACAGTAGTAGTCATGTACAGTATCTAATATCTGTTGGAAGAAAAATAAATTAGAACACTACTGATGCAATGAGTAATTTTAGGAGATACATTTTTTTCTCTGATGTTTGAATTTTAAATGTTATGCTTGACATTTTCAGATTGGTTTCAGTTCAGTACTACTATACATTTGACACATCAGATATTTACAGTAGAACAGTATGTGTGTGTGTGCTCTGTGGTCTGTGTGGTCTGTAGTGTGTGTGCTCTGCACTGTGTTTGAGTATTCGTGCGTGGAATGAATAGTAGCCAAAGTATTAAGTTTCAAAAGTGTAGATAACTACAGTACTTTTGCAAAGTTGGAATATAAATAAAATATGATTCTCCTTTTCAATTTCACTCTCCATTCCTCCACTGTCATGTTATTATGTCTGTAATATAAACCAAATGTCTAAAGTCTCCTTTGGTAATATCAGGTGACAGGATGGAAGGGTATTTACAGTCTCCCAGTCTGTCTCTCTGTCTGCTGGTATATGTTCATTACTCTATATGAACTGGATGATGAGGAGCTCTCTGGTCTCTCTCGCTCTCTCTCTCTCTCTCTCTCTCTCTCTCTCTCTCTCTGTCTTTCTCTATCAATTCAATACAATTTAAGGGCTTGATTGGCATGCATCTCTCTCTCTCTCTATTTCCCTCTCCCGCCATCTCCCCCCCCTTCTCTTTCTCCCTCACCTCTCTCTCCCCCCTCTCTCCCGCTCTCTCTCTTCCCCCCTCTCTCTCTCCGCCGCCCCCCCTCCCCGCACAGTGTGTCTGAGGTGCTAAGCTACTGCACTTTGTTATCTGAAATAAATAGCTAGAAAAATAATGAGGTTTGACATGTGGGAGCTGAAACCCTGCAGGATTAGCATATAGCAGTTAGGAGGAAAGACTGAGCTATGTGTGTGTGTGTGTGTGTGTGTGGTGTGGTGTGTGTGTGTGTGTGTGTTGGTGTGTGTGTGTGTTGTGTGGTGTGTGTGTGTGTGTGTGTGTTGTGTGTGTGTGTGTGTGAGAGAGAGAGAGAGAGGGAGAGACTGTATTGACTTAGACTGAGCGATAGAACACTGCAGAAGCCTTCTCAAGGATGCCAAATATCTTCTCAGTAAACAGAACCGATATGGGAGTTTCTCAGTCTACCGTTCCTAATAATTATGGACAGGCCTTATAGGTGAGCAGATCTTTGAATGAGGAAAGAGAGGGGCTTCCTCCTGAGAAATGAAATCTAGAGGGTAATAGTCTACTATGAAGTGAATAAGAAGAGTTACTCCCTATAAACACAGCAGAATACCATAGTAGCCCACTCAACCTACGTTTGACATGAAACCAAAGATGTATGTGCCTCTTTATGCCACTAGGTGGCAGCAATGCTCCCCATTCAACATGGATGAACATAGTGCTGGGCTGGCTGTGTGGAAAGGTGAGCTCTCCAGCTTGCTGGCTGTGCAGAGAGGAGAGCTCTCAGCTCCATAACACACAGATTGTTTTGGACAGTATTTAATGATCCTACTGTTGTTTTATCTTGTATCTTTGGCTCAGAGTGTATATAAATAGCTTGATATCTCCATTATCCAACATCTGAGTCACAACAAGCAGAGGGAAATAAAAGGCCCTCCAGCGGGTAGGGAAGACAGCCCAGGACATCACTGGGACCTTGTTCCCACCCATCCAGGACATCACTGGGACCATGTTCCCACCCATCCAGGACATCAATGGGACTGTGTTCCCACCCATCCAGTACATCACTGGGACCATGCTCCCACCCATCCAGGACATCACTGGGACCATGTTCCCACCCATCCAGGACATCACTGGGACCATGATCCCACCCATCCAGTACATCACTGGGACCATGCTCCCACCCATCCAGGACATCACTGGGACCATGTTCCCACCCATCCAGGACATCACTGGGTCCATGCTCCCACCCATACAGGACATCACTGGATCCATGCTCCCACCCATCCAGGACATCACTGGGACCATGATCCCACCCATCCAGGACATCACTGGGACCATGTTACCACCCATCCAGACATCACTGGGACCATGTTCCCACCCATCCAGGACATCACTGGGACCATGTTCCCACCCATCCAGGACATCACTGGGACCGTGTTCCCACCCATCCAGAACATCACTGGGACCATGTTCCCACCCATCCAGGACATCACTGGGACCATGTTCCCACCCACCCAGGACATCACTGGGACCATGCTCCCACCCATCCAGGACATCACTGGGACCATGTTCCCACCCATCCAGGACATGACTGGGACCATGTTCCCACCCATCCAGGACATCACTGGGACCATGTTACCACCCATCCAGGACATCACTGGGACCATGTTACCACCCATCCAGGACATCAATGGGACCGTGTTCCCACCCATCCAGTACATCACTGGGACCATGCTCCCACCCATCCAGGACATCACTGGGACCATGTTCCCACCCATCCAGGACATCACTGGGACCATGATCCCACCCATCCAGTACATCACTGGGACCATGCTCCCACCCATCCAGGACATCACTGGGACCATGTTCCCACCCATACAGGACATCACTGGGTCCATGCTCCCACCCATCCAGGACATCACTGGGACCATGATCCCACCCATCCAGGACATCACTGGGACCATGTTACCACCCATCCAGGACATCACTGGGACCATGTTCCCACCCATCCAGGACATCACTGGGACCATGTTCCCACCCATCCAGGACATCACTGGGACCGTGTTCCCACCCATCCAGGACATCACTGGGACCATGTTCCCACCCACCCAGGACATCACTGGGACCATGCTCCCACCCATCCAGGACATCACTGGGACCATGTTCCCACCCATCCAGGACATGACTGGGACCATGTTCCCACCCATCCAGGACATCACTGGGACCATGTTACCACCCATCCAGGACATCACTGGGACCATGTTCCCACCCATCCAGGACATCACTGGGACCATGTTCCCACCCATCCAGGACCATCCAGAACATCACTGGGACCATGTTCCCACCCATCCAGGACATCACTGGGACCTTGTTCCCACCGATCCAGGACATCACTGGGACCATGTTCCCACCCATCCAGGACATCACTGGGACCATGCTCCCACCCATCCAGGACATCACTGGCACCATGTTCCCACCCATCCAGGACATCACTGGGACCGTGCTCCCACCCATCCAGGACATCACTGGGACCATGTTCCCACCCATCCAGGACATCACTGGGACCATGATCCCACCCATCCAGGACATCACTGGGACCGTGTTCCCACCCATCCAGAACATCACTGGGACCATGTTCCCACCCATCCAGGACATCACTGGGACCATGTTCCCACCCATCCAGGACACTGGGACCGTACTCCTGTAGTAAGCGTTTCATTGGATGGTTTATACCATGTGTATCCCGTACATACGACTAATAAAACTTTACAGTTTTTTTTCAATCGCTTTGGTGCTATTTTCACAAGTATGTGTGAATTTTCAAAACTCTATGTATAAAAGTTTTCGGTGACATACCATTAGAACATTTACAGTTTTTTTTAAAAATTGCTAACAAGCATCGGTCAATACTGAAGCCACTTTTTCAAAACTCTTCACACAAGTCTGCATTACCAACATGCGTCTTGGCCAAACAGCTATTCTCACCTCCAAAACTCACTCAAACCACCAAAACACTTCATTCATGTCTCAAAATAAGCTCTTTTGACCATAACAATGGCAACAATTCTCACTCAGAAAGCATAACATTGTCCCTCATAACACACTGACCTAAAAAACACTAACAACAGGGAGCCATACACAAACGATGAGCTTTTCTCTTTGAAGTTTGAATGATACCTTTTCACTTCATTGACTGTACTAAAGTTTATTGACTGTATGTAACAAGAATGAATCAGAAATGCAGCAATTTGCTTCAATAGCCTTTATTTTTTTTCTATATTTTTGTATTTAGTAATTAACCTGTGAAAAATAAAACGTTGAAACAAAAAACGAATTTCTGTAATTCCTGCAATAATAATTACAACAATAATTACAACAATAAAAACCATCACCAACATGTATAGTATAATCACTCATACTGTACAGTACTGTGAGGGTTCTAGTCCTCATCAACATGTATGGTATAATCACTCATACTGTACAGTACTGTGAGGGTTCTAGTTCTCATCAACATGTCTAGTATAATCACTCATACTGTACAGTACTGTGAGGGTTCTCATCAACATGTATAGTATAATCACTCATACTGTACAGTACTGTGAGGGTTCTAGTTCTCAACAACATGTCTAGTATAATCACTCATACTGTACAGTACTGTGAGGGTTCTAGTTCTCATCAACATGTATAGTATAATCACTCATACTGTACAGTACTGTGAGGGTTCTAGTCCTCATCAACATGTATAGTATAATCACTCATACTGTACAGTACTGTGAGGGTTCTAGTTCTCATCAACATGTATAATATAATCACTCATACTGTACAGTACTGTGAGGGTTCTAGTCCTCATCAACATGTATAGTATAATCACTCATACTGTACAGTACTGTGAGGGTTCTCATCAACATGTATAGTATAATCACTCATACTGTACAGTACTGTGAGGGTTCTAGTCCTCATCAACATGTATAGTATAATCACTCATACTGTACAGTACTGTGAGGGTTCTAGTCCTCATCAACATGTATAGTATAATCACTCATACTGTACAGTACTGTGAGGGTTCTAGTCCTCATCAGCATGTATAGTATAATCACTCATACTGTACAGTACTGTGAGGGTTCTAGTTCTCATCAACATGTATAGTATAATCACTCATACTGTACAGTACTGTGAGGGTTCTAGTTCTCAACAACATGTATAGTATAATCACTCATACTGTACAGTACTGTGAGGGTTCTAGTTCTCATCAACATGTATAGTATAATCACTCATACTGTACAGTACTGTGAGGGTTCTCATCAACATGTATAGTATAATCACTCATACTGTACAGTACTGTGAGGGTTCTAGTCCTCATCAACATGTATAGTGTAATCACTCATACTGTACAGTACTGTGAGGGTTCTCATCAACATGTATAGTATAATCACTCATACTGTACAGTACTGTGAGGGTTCTAGTTCTAATCAACATGTATAGTATAATCACTCATACTGTACAGTACTGTGAGGGTTCTCATCAACATGTATAGTATAATCACTCATACTGTACAGTACTGTGAGGGTTCTAGATCTCATCAACATGTATAGTATAATCACTCATACTGTACAGTACTGTGAGGGTTCTCATCAACATGTATAGTATAATCACTCATACTGTACAGTACTGTGAGGGTTCTAGTTCTAATCAACATGTATAGTATAATCACTCATACTGTACAGTACTGTGAGGGTTCTAGATCTCATCAACATGTATAGTATAATCACTCATACTGTACAGTACTGTGAGGGTTCTCATCAACATGTATAGTATAATCACTCATACTGTACAGTACTGTGAGGGTTCTAGATCTCATCAACATGTATAGTATAATCACTCATACTGTACAGTACTGTGAGGGTTCTCATCAACATGTATAGTATAATCACTCATACTGTACAGTACTGTGAGGGTTCTAGTTCTCATCAACATGTATAGTATAATCACTCATACTGTACAGTACTGTGAGGGTTCTAGATCTCATCAACATGTATAGTATAATCACTCATACTGTACAGTACTGTGAGGGTTCTAGTCCTCATCAACATGTATAGTATAATCACTCATACTATACAGTACTGTGAGGGTTCTCATCAACATGTATAGTATAATCACTCATACTGTACAGTACTGTGAGGGTTCTAGTCCTCATCAACATGTATAGTATAATCACTCATACTGTACAGTACTGTGAGGGTTCTCATCAACATGTATAGTATAATCACTCATACTGTACAGTACTGTGAGGGTTCTAGTTCTCATCAACATGTATAGTATAATCACCCATACTGTACAGTACTGTGAGGGTTCTCATCAACATGTATAGTATAATCACTCATACTGTACGGTACTGTGAGGGTTCTAGTCCTCATCAACATGTATAGTATAATCACTCATACTGTACAGTACTGTGAGGGTTCTGGTTCTCATCAACATGTATAGTATAATCACTCATACTGTACAGTACTGTGAGGGTTCTCATCAACATGTATAGTATAATCACTCATACTGTACAGTACTGTGAGGGTTCTCATCAACATGTATAGTATAATCACTCATACTGTACAGTACTGTGAGGGTTCTAGTTCTCATCAACATGTATAGTATAATCACTCATACTGTACAGTACTGTGAGGGTTCTAGTTCTAATCAACATGTATAGTATAATCACTCATACTGTACAGTACTGTGAGGGTTCTCATCAACATGTATAGTATAATCACTCATACTGTACAGTACTGTGAGGGTTCTAGTTCTCATCAACATGTATAGTATAATCACTCATACTGTACAGTACTGTGAGGGTTCTGGTTCTCATCAACATGTATAGTATAATCACTCATACTGTACAGTACTGTGAGGGTTCTAGATCTCATCAACATGTATAGTATAATCACTCATACTGTACAGTACTGTGAGGGTTCCAGTTCTCATCAACATGTATAGTATAATCACTCATACTGTACAGTACTGTGAGGGTTCTAGTTCTCATCAACATGTATAGTATAATCACTCATACTGTACAGTACTGTGAGGGTTCTCATCAACATGTATAGTATAATCACTCATACTGTACAGTACCTGTGAGGGTTCTAGTTCTCAACAACATGTATAGTATAATCACTCATACTGTACAGTACTGTGAGGGTTCTAGTTCTCATCAACATGTATAGTATAATCACTCATACTGTACAGTACTGTGAGGGTTCTAGTTCTCATCAACATGTATAGTATAATCACTCATACTGTACAGTACTGTGAGGGTTCTAGTCCTCATCAACATGTATAGTATAATCACTCATACTGTACAGTACTGTGAGGGTTCTAGTTCTCATCAACATGTATAGTATAATCACTCATACTGTACAGTACTGTGAGGGTTCTAGTTCTAATCAACATGTATAGTATAATCACTCATACTGTAGAGTACTGTGAGGGTTCTAGATCTCATCAACATGTCTAGTATAATCACTCATACTGTACAGTACTGTGAGGGTTGTAGTTCTCATCAACATGTATAGTATAATCACTCATACTGTACAGTACTGTGAGGGTTCTCATCAACATGTATAGTATAATCACTCATACTGTACAGTACTGTGAGGGTTCTCATCAACATGTATAGTATAATCACTCATACTGTACAGTAATGTGAGGGTTCTAGTTCTAATCAACATGTATAGTATAATCACTCATACTGTACAGTACTGTGAGGGTTCTAGTTCTCATCAACATGTATAGTATAATCACTCATACTGTACAGTACTGTGAGGGTTCTCATCAACATGTATAGTATAATCACTCATACTGTACAGTACTGTGAGGGTTCTGGTTCTCAACATGTATAGTATAATCACTCATACTGTACACTACTGTGAGGGTTCTAGTTCTCAACATGTATAGTATAATCACTCATACTGTACAGTACTGTGAGGGTTCTAGTTCTCATCAACATGTATAGTATAATCACTCATACTGTACAGTACTGTGAGGGTTCTAGTCCTCATCAACATGTATAGTATAATCACTCATACTGTACAGTACTGTGAGGGTTCTAGTCCTCATCAACATGTATAGTATAATCACTCATACTGTACAGTACTGTGAGGGTTCTAGTTCTCATCAACATGTATAGTATAATCACTCATACTGTACAGTACTGTGAGGGTTCTAGATCTCATCAACATGTATAGTATAATCACTCATACTGTAGAGTACTGTGAGGGTTCTAGATCTCATCAACATGTATAGTATAATCACTCATACTGTACAGTACTGTGAGGGTTCTCATCAACATGTATAGTATAATCACTCACTCATACTGTACAGTACTGTGAGGATTCTAGTTCTAATCAACATGTATAGTATAATCACTCATACTGTAGAGTACTGTGAGGGTTCTAGATCTCATCAACATGTCTAGTATAATCACTCATACTGTACAGTACTGTGAGGGTTGTAGTTCTCATCAACATGTATAGTATAATCACTCATACTGTACAGTACTGTGAGGGTTCTCATCAACATGTATAGTATAATCACTCATACTGTACAGTACTGTGAGGGTTCTCATCAACATGTATAGTATAATCACTCATACTGTACAGTACTGTGAGGGTTCTGGTTCTCAACATGTATAGTATAATCACTCATACTGTACACTACTGTGAGGGTTCTAGTTCTCAACATGTATAGTATAATCACTCATACTGTACAGTACTGTGAGGGTTCTAGTTCTCATCAACATGTATAGTATAATCACTCATACTGTACAGTACTGTGAGGGTTCTAGTCCTCATCAACATGTATAGTATAATCACTCATACTGTACAGTACTGTGAGGGTTCTAGTCCTCATCAACATGTATAGTATAATCACTCATACTGTACAGTACTGTGAGGGTTCTAGTTCTCATCAACATGTATAGTATAATCACTCATACTGTACAGTACTGTGAGGGTTCTAGATCTCATCAACATGTATAGTATAATCACTCATACTGTAGAGTACTGTGAGGGTTCTAGATCTCATCAACATGTATAGTATAATCACTCATACTGTACAGTACTGTGAGGGTTCTCATCAACATGTATAGTATAATCACTCACTCATACTGTACAGTACTGTGAGGATTCTAGTTCTAATCAACATGTATAGTATAATCACTCATACTGTAGAGTACTGTGAGGGTTCTAGATCTCATCAACATGTCTAGTATAATCACTCATACTGTACAGTACTGTGAGGGTTGTAGTTCTCATCAACATGTATAGTATAATCACTCATACTGTACAGTACTGTGAGGGTTCTCATCAACATGTATAGTATAATCACTCATACTGTACAGTACTGTGAGGGTTCTCATCAACATGTATAGTATAATCCCTCATACTGTACAGTACTGTGAGGGTTCTAGTCCTCATCAACATGTCTAGTATAATCACTCATACTGTACAGTACTGTGAGGGTTCTAGTTCTCATCAACATGTATAGTGTAATCACTCATACTGTACAGTACTGTGAGGGTTCTAGTTCTCATAAACATGTATAGTATAATCACTCATACTGTACAGTACTGTGAGGGTTCTCATCAACATGTATAGTATAATCACTCATACTGTACAGTACTGTGAGGGTTCTAGTTCTCATAAACAACATGTATAGTATAATCACTCATACTGTACAGTACTGTGAGGGTTCTCATCAACATGTATAGTATAATCACTCATACTGTACAGTACTGTGAGGGTTCTAGATCTCATCAACATGTATAGTATAATCACTCATACTGTACAGTACTGTGAGGGTTCTAGTCCTCATCAACATGTATAGTATAATCACTCATACTGTACAGTACTGTGAGGGTTCTCATCAACATGTATAGTATAATCACTCATACTGTACAGTACTGTGAGGGTTCTAGTTCTCACCAACATGTATAGTATAATCACTCATACTGTACAGTACCGTGAGGGTTCTTGTTCTCATCAACATCACGTCTTCTGTCTTCTCTGGCGATCCATCTTGGAACGTATCTTCTGGAATGTCTAATCCAACCCTGGCGGTCTTCAGGAGAAGTGTCTCCACACCCTGGCGGTCTTCAGGAGAAGTGTCTCCACACCCTGGCGGTCTCCAGGAGAAGTGTCTCCACACCCTGGCGGTCTTCAGGAGAAGTGTCTCCACACCCTGGCGGTCTTCAGGAGAAGTGTCTCCACACCCTGGCGGTCTTCAGGAGAAGTGTCTCCACTCCCTGGCGGTCTTCAGGAGAAGTGTCTCCACACCCTGGCGGTCTTCAGAAGAATTGTCTCCACACCCTGGCGGTCTTCAGGAGAATTGTCTCCACACCCTGGCGGTCTTCAGGAGAATTGTCTCCACACCCTGGCGGTCTTCAGGAGAATTGTCTCCACACCCTGGCGGTCTTCAGGAGAATTGTCTCCACACCCTGGCGGTCTTCAGGAGAATTGTCTCCACACCCTGGCGGTCTTCAGGAGAATTGTCTCCACACCCTGGCGGTCTTCAGGAGAATTGTCTCCACACCCTGGCGGTCTTCATCATTGGACAGTGCTGCACACATTGATGTTAGCTCCTCTCTGGCCTGGGACATCCACAGTTTCTCTCTGTCCAATCACATTTCTGCCCCTACGGACATGTTTTTGCCAGGTTGAATCCAGCTTCATCCACAAAGATGAATGTATGTGCAGTTTGCCTGGCTTCCATCTCCATTACTCTCTAAAATACAGTAAATCCACAGTTTCACAGTACTTTACATTATGCATAGCTGTGTATGTATCCTGTTTGGTTATTGAACAGACATCTGACCTGGACAGATTGATACCGGAGTTCATTCACACGTTCACCGTTTCTCTCAAAGGGTACAGCTGCTTCATCCTTATTTTATGTTTCTCAAGGACTCTGGTAATTGTCGTTGTGCTGACCGTATTCCCATTCCCAAAAGTGGTATTGTCTGCCAGCACTCTGTCCCGAATTTCCCACAGTTTTATAGCGTTGTTGCCAATTACCATGTCAACAATGGCAATTTCCTGCATATCTGATAATATTCTGCCTCTCCCACAACCTTTGGATCCTCCTGAAAAACACAAAACAATCAATATATTTCAAAATGTCAGTACATGTAAAAATGTGAACATACTGTTATTGTACTGTAATATGTAGTTCAATTACCATTGAAGAATGCACATCTCACCCGTTGTTTTGACGGAAAATTTGTACTATTGATGCAACTGTTGAACGCTGGTTGGTTGCACCCTTCAACCGGCCTCTCTCTCAAAGAGAGGTTTACAACATGGTCAATAATTATGGCCCTAGTCTCATCAGAGACCACCGCTCTTGGTCTTCCTCTGCTTTGTCCTCCACGTATTCTCCCTCTCCCTGCCACGCTACTTTCCCCCACCAACATGTCTTCCTTGATCCATGTTTCCAAACTAAATCATTCCGAAGCCGTCCTCTTTTGTCTGTTTGGTAATGAGACTAAAAACAGGACACTTGGGTAGGCTTTCAGCTGTGTTTGGAATGATTAAATATTCTGCTGAGATTTTCTACATGTTCCAATCTGGTTACTGCAGAAATGCACGACATTTTGCCATCATTCTGTTTTGAATGTGTTTTTAACAGTATTGGAAACACTGCGTTAGCATTTGAAAACGTGCTGCAAATATAGAGTTTTGCAGGTGGTGAGAAAAGAGTTCATGGATTTCGGAGAATGTGGTCATTGAATGCATTTTGTGTGAAAGCAATGAAAAATGATTCACAGATTGGTCCACATAAACTTGTGTTTCGCTGACTGTGTGAAGAGTTTTGACAATGTGACTTCAGTTTTGATCAACGCACGTTAGCAATTGAACAAAAACTGTAATTTAGTCACCAATACATGAGATAATGATTGGCTCATCATTTAATCATTTTAATTACCATTAAATATAAAACATACAAGGTACACAAATTTGTTATTTTTGAAGTCTTGAATAGAACAAATAGTGGATGGGAAATATAGTTTTTCCATACAGTATTTCATTATAACTTGACATACACAATTGTTTAAAAAAAATATGTTTCCAATGGCAGGTTGTGAGTATTTTGAGGAATACCATATGTCATTGTCATTATACAATACACAGAACAAATCATCAGAAGCAGGGGGTTCTGTAAAGCAGTTGGCTATTGTAAAAATGTCCCACGGTGCTGTAATGTCATATCTGCTCCTATGCTACATTGTTCAAGATCCGCTTTTTCTATGTGACTTGTCAACTGATATGGTATCACCTGTTACTCTGCTCGACAAAATTCATCAGCTTTTACAGCGTATATCATTGAAATGTAGGTAATACGTGGAATATATTGTTATACTGTATGTAACCCCAGGTATTTCAGCAGTACATTGTACACTACCAGTGGTAGAAAAAGTACCCAATCGTCATAAAGTAAAGATACCTAAATAGAAAATGACTCAAGTAAAAGTGTTAGTCACCCAGTAAAATACTACTTGAGTAAAAGTATAAAAGTATGTGGTTTTAAATGTACTTAAAGTACAGTGGTAGTAAATGTACTTCAATCGTCATACTTGAGTGAAAGTAAAAAAAAATAAAAGTTAATGTGATTCCTTTTTTTAAGCAAACCAGATGGCACGATAAAAATTAAATCATTAAACATTTAACTAATTAAGGACAGCCAGGGGTATACTCCAACACTCAAACATCATTTACAAACGCAGTATTTCTGTTTAGTGAGTCCGCCAGATCAGAGGCAGTAAGGAGCAAAACGCACTATATTGACAAGTGCATGAATTGGAAAATAGTTCTGTCCTCGAAGGGAATTCTAAATGTAACTAATACTTTTGTATGTCAGGGAAAATGTATGGAGTAAAAAGTACATTATTTTCTTTAGGAATGTAGTGAAGTAAAAGTTGTCAAAACTATAAATAGTTAAGTACAGACACCCCCAAAATAACTATTTTAAGTAGTACTTTTTAAGGGGGGGTCTGACGAAAGTGTACTCCTCACGTCCTCTTTTACTCGCCTCCTCAAAACCCATCGGAGGAAAAGGTCAGAGGGAAAGGGACCTCTGGCTTTCTCATCCAATGGGTTTTGAGGAGAGAGGACGTGAGAAGTATGTATGGTCACTAACGGGAACTTTCTACGGAGGCTGTGTCGTCACGCACTCTACGCAACAAACTGCGTTCTCGACTGGGACATTTGGAGTTCAACTGGAGGTAAACAACCTGTGTTCAGAATCGTGATGCGCATATAGTTCATAAGAAGGAAATTATAGTTGGACGTATATCTTTCAATAACGCAAATTATTACACATGGAGTTATTAACGTTAGCTAGTTAGCTACGTTACCATCTAAGCTGGCAAACTAACATTACCACCTTGCCACATTACCACCATTAGCACATTTCCACATTACCACCATTACCACACTGCCACATTATCACATTACCACCATTACCACACTACCCCACCACATTATCACATTACCACACTATCACATTACCACATTACCACATTTCCACATTACCACATTTCCACATTACCACATTGCCACATTACCACCATTACCACCATTACCCCATTACCCCATTACCACCATTACCCCATTACCCCATTACCCCATTACCACCATTACCACATTGCCACATTACCCCATTACCACCATTACCACATTACAGCATTACAACATTACCCCATTACCCCATTACCACATTACCCCATTACCACCATTACCACATTACCCCATTACCACATTACCACATTACCACATTACCCCATTACCACCATTACCACATTACCACATTACCACATTACCCCATTACCACCTGCCAATGATTAATGGTGTATTTTTCTCATATCGAAATGAATGAATGAGTACACATGGACAGTTCCATACACACTAAAGCCAGGCCGTTTTGGTAGTGAATACAGGCTACAAGATAGCTAGGGGTAATTCACCTATTACAAACAGCCTATGTGAATGCAGCCGTACACACAGCTGTATTACCATAATAACGTCAAGTAAATGCTGAAAGCAGTAGCCTAATTATTCATGCAAACAAAAACAGCGAATAGCAGTTCGGCTTTAGAATGCTGACATCACCGCCAATACAAACAAATAGATGTGAACAGATCAAAACAGCAGTGGGCCCTAGTGAACACCATGTCAAATCAATCTTACCTTTAATTAACTCGGCAAGTCAGTTAAGAACAAATTCTTATTTTTCAATGACGGCCTAGGAACATTGGGTTAACTGCCTTGTTCAGGGGCAGAATGACAGATTTTTACCTTGTCAGCTCGGGGTTTCGATCAAACAACCTTTCCTAGTCCAACGCTCTAACCATTAGGCTACCTGCCGCCCCATTAAATGCATGACACAATCTATATTTAGGCTAGTTAGATTAACAGTAAACAAACACCGTATCAGAAACATAGCCTACAGCCTACAGCCTACTACAGTGAGATGCAGCCAACAGCCTACTACAGAGAGAAGTATCCTACAGCCTACTACAGTGAGATACTACAGCCTACAGCCTACTACATTGAAATGCAGCCTACTACAGTGAGATGCAGCCAACAGCCTACTACAGAGAGAAGTATCCTACAGCCTGCTACATTGAGATGCAGCCTACTACATTGAGATGCAGCCTACTACATTGAGATGCAGCCTACTACACTGAGATGCAGCCTACAGCCTACAGGCTACTACAGTGAGATGCAGCCAACAGCCTACTACAGTGAGAAGTATCCTACACCCTACTACATTGAGATGCAGCCTACTACAGTGACATGCAGCCTACAGGCTACTACAGAGAGAAGTATCCTACACCCTACAACAGTGAGATATATACTACAGGCTACTACAGTGAGATGCAGACTACAGGCTACTACAGTGAGATGCAGCCAACAGCCTACTACAGTGAGATGCAGCCTACAGTCTACTACAGTGAGATGCAGCCTACAGGCTACTACATTGAGATGCAGCCTACTACAGTGAGATGCAGCCTACAGTCTACTACAGTGAGATGCAGCCAACAGTCTACTACAGTGAGATGTAGCCTACAGCCTACTACAGTGAGATGCAGCCTACAGCCTACTACAGTGAGATGCAGCCTACAGGCTACTACATTGAGATGCAGCCTACAGGCTACTACAGTGAGATGCAGCCAACAGGCTACTACAGTGAGATGCAGCCTACAGTCTACTACAGTGAGATGCAGCCTACAGCCTACAGCCTACTACAGTGAGATGCAGCCAACAGCCTACTACAGAGAGAAGTATCCTACAGCCTACTACAGTGAGATACTACAGCCTACAGCCTACTACATTGAAATGCAGCCTACTACAGTGAGATGCAGCCAACAGCCTACTACAGAGAGAAGTATCCTACAGCCTGCTACATTGAGATGCAGCCTACTACATTGAGATGCAGCCTACTACATTGAGATGCAGCCTACTACACTGAGATGCAGCCTACAGCCTACAGGCTACTACAGTGAGATGCAGCCAACAGCCTACTACAGTGAGAAGTATCCTACACCCTACTACATTGAGATGCAGCCTACTACAGTGACATGCAGCCTACAGGCTACTACAGAGAGAAGTATCCTACACCCTACAACAGTGAGATATATACTACAGGCTACTACAGTGAGATGCAGCCTACAGGCTACTACAGTGAGATGCAGCTAACAGCCTACTACAGTGAGATGCAGCCTACAGTCTACTACAGTGAGATGCAGCCTACAGGCTACTACATTGAGATGCAGCCTACTACAGTGAGATGCAGACTACAGTCTACTACAGTGAGATGCAGCCAACAGTCTACTACAGTGAGATGTAGCCTACAGCCTACTACAGTGAGATGCAGCCTACAGCCTACTACAGTGAGATGCAGCCTACAGGCTACTACATTGAGATGCAGCCTACAGGCTACTACAGTGAGATGCAGCCAACAGCCTACTACAGTGAGATGCAGCCTACAGTCTACTACAGTGAGATGTAGCCTACAGCCTACGACAGTGAGATGCAGCCTACAGTCTACTACAGTGAGATGCAGCCTACAGCCTACAGCCTACTACAGTGAGATGCAGCCAACAGCCTACTACAGAGAGAAGTATTCTACAGCCTACTAAAGTGAGATACTACAGTCTACAGCCTACTACATTGAAATGCAGCCTACTACAGTGAGATGCAGCCAACAGCCTACTACAGAGAGAAGTATCCTACAGCCTGCTACATTGAGATGCAGCCTACTACATTGAGATGCAGCCTACTACATTGAGATGCAGCCTACTACACTGAGATGCAGCCTACAGCCTACAGGCTACTACAGTGAGATGCAGCCAACAGCCTACTACAGTGAGAAGTATCCTACACCCTACTACATTGAGATGCAGCCTACTACAGTGACATGCAGCCTACAGGCTACTACAGAGAGAAGTATCCTACACCCTACAACAGTGAGATATATACTACAGGCTACTACAGTGAGATGCAGACTACAGGCTACTACAGTGAGATGCAGCCAACAGCCTACTACAGTGAGATGCAGCCTACAGTCTACTACAGTGAGATGCAGCCTACAGGCTACTACATTGAGATGCAGCCTACTACAGTGAGATGCAGCCTACAGTCTACTACAGTGAGATGCAGCCAACAGTCTACTACAGTGAGATGTAGCCTACAGCCTACTACAGTGAGATGCAGCCTACAGCCTACTACAGTGAGATGCAGCCTACAGGCTACTACATTGAGATGCAGCCTACAGGCTACTACAGTGAGATGCAGCCAACAGGCTACTACAGTGAGATGCAGCCTACAGTCTACTACAGTGAGATGCAGCCTACAGCCTACAGCCTACTACAGTGAGATGCAGCCAACAGCCTACTACAGAGAGAAGTATCCTACAGCCTACTACAGTGAGATACTACAGCCTACAGCCTACTACATTGAAATGCAGCCTACTACAGTGAGATGCAGCCAACAGCCTACTACAGAGAGAAGTATCCTACAGCCTGCTACATTGAGATGCAGCCTACTACATTGAGATGCAGCCTACTACATTGAGATGCAGCCTACTACACTGAGATGCAGCCTACAGCCTACAGGCTACTACAGTGAGATGCAGCCAACAGCCTACTACAGTGAGAAGTATCCTACACCCTACTACATTCAGATGCAGCCTACTACAGTGACATGCAGCCTACAGGCTACTACAGAGAGAAGTATCCTACACCCTACAACAGTGAGATATATACTACAGGCTACTACAGTGAGATGCAGCCTACAGGCTACTACAGTGAGATGCAGCTAACAGCCTACTACAGTGAGATGCAGCCTACAGTCTACTACAGTGAGATGCAGCCTACAGGCTACTACATTGAGATGCAGCCTACTACAGTGAGATGCAGCCTACAGTCTACTACAGTGAGATGCAGCCTACAGTCTACTACAGTGAGATGTAGCCTACAGCCTACTACAGTGAGATGCAGCCTACAGCCTACTACAGTGAGATGCAGCCTACAGGCTACTACATTGAGATGCAGCCTACAGGCTACTACAGTGAGATGCAGCCAACAGCCTACTACAGTGAGATGCAGCCTACAGTCTACTACAGTGAGATGTAGCCTACAGCCTACGACAGTGAGATGCAGCCTACAGTTTACTACAGTGAGATGCAGCCTACAGCCTACAGCCTACTACAGTGAGATGCAGCCAACAGCCTACTACAGAGAGAAGTATCCTACAGCCTACTAAAGTGAGATACTACAGCCTACAGCCTACTACATTGAAATGCAGCCTACTACAGTGAGATGCAGCCAACAGCCTACTACAGAGAGAAGTATCCTACAGCCTGCTACATTGAGATGCAGCCTACTACATTGAGATGCAGCCTACTACATTGAGATGCAGCCTACTACACTGAGATGCAGCCTACAGCCTACAGGCTACTACAGTGAGATGCAGCCAACAGCCTACTACAGTGAGAAGTATCCTACACCCTACTACATTCAGATGCAGCCTACTACAGTGACATGCAGCCTACAGGCTACTACAGAGAGAAGTATCCTACACCCTACAACAGTGAGATATATACTACAGGCTACTACAGTGAGATGCAGCCTACAGGCTACTACAGTGAGATGCAGCCAACAGCCTACTACAGTGAGATGCAGCCTACAGTCTACTACAGTGAGATGCAGCCTACAGGCTACTACATTGAGATGCAGTCTACTACAGTGAGATGCAGCCAACAGTCTACTACAGTGAGATGCATCTACAGCCTACTACAGTGAGATGCAGCCTACAGGCTACTACATTGAGATGCAGTCTACTACAGTGAGATGCAGCCAACAGTCTACTACAGTGAGATGCATCTACAGCCTACTACAGTGAGATGCAGCCTATAGCCTACTACAGTGAGATGCAGCCTACAGGCTACTACATTGAGATTCAGCCTACAGGCTACTACAGTGAGATGCAGCCAACAGCCTACTACAGTGAGATGCAGCCTACAGTCTACTACAGTGAGATGTAGCCTACAGCCTACTACAGTGAGATGCAGCCTACAGGCTACTACATTGAGATGCAGTCTACTACAGTGAGATGCAGCCTACAGTCTACTACAGTGAGATGCAGCCTACAGGCTACTACATTGAGATGCAGCCTACAGGCTACTACAGTGAGATGCAGCCAACAGCCTACTACAGTGAGATGCAGCCTAC
The DNA here is from genome assembly GCF_901001165.1 of Salmo trutta. Lineage (NCBI taxonomy): Eukaryota > Metazoa > Chordata > Actinopteri > Salmoniformes > Salmonidae > Salmo > Salmo trutta. The sequence continues at coordinate 24,566 of NW_021823185.1, forward strand.
AGACTACAGCCTACTACAGTGAGATGCAGCCTACAGACTACAGCCTACTACAGTGAGATGCAGCCTACAGCTTACAGCCTACTACAGTGAGATGCAGCCTACTACAGTGAGATACAGCCAACAGCCTACTACAGTGAGATGCAGTCTACTACAGTGAGATGCAGCCTACAGCCTACTACAGTGAGATGCAGCCTACATTCTACTACAGTGAGATGCAGCCTACAGCCTACTACAGTGAGATGCAGCCTACAGGCTACTACATTGAGATGCAGCCTACAGGCTACTACAGTGAGATGTAGCCAACAGCCTACTACAGTGAGATGCAGCCTACAGACTACAGCCTACTACAGTGAGATGCAGCCTACAGACTACAGCCTACTACAGTGAGATGCAGCCTATAGCTTACAGCCTACTACAGTGAGATGCAGCCTACTACATTGAGATACAGCCAACAGCCTACTACAGTGAGATGCAGCCTACAGTGTACAGGCTACTACACTGAGATGCAGCCTACAGCCTACAACAGTGAGATTCAGCCTACAGGCTACTACAGTGAGATGCAGCCAACAATGTACAGCCTACAACAGTGAGATGCAGCCTACAACAGTGAGATGCAGTCTACCACAGTGAGATTCAGTCTACCACAATAAGATATATCCTACAGCCTACTACAGTGAGATGCAGCCTACAGCCTACAGCCTACTACAGTGAGATATATCCTACAGTCTACTACAGTGAGATATATCCTACAGACTACTACAGTGAGATATCCTACAGCCTACTACAGTGAGATATATCCTACAGTCTACTACAGTGAGATATATCCTACAGCCTACTACAGTGAGATGCAGCCTACAGCCTACTACAGTGAGATATATCCTTCAGCCTACTACAGTGAGATGCAGCCCACAGTCTACTACAGTGAGATGCAGCCTACAGCCTACTACAGTGAGATATATCCTACAGCCTACTACAGTGAGATGCAGCCTACTACAGTGAGATGTCTTGCCAAATAAATAGGCCTATAGTCCCGCTTGATTGGAGTCACATGGCACTTTTCTAGACACCCAAAGCTATTTGCAGTATTCCTATGTATTTGTGCAGTTGTTTGTTAATCGTCTTGCCTTGTACCACCAACTGTGTGAGTTAGACTTTAACAAGAGCCTGCTGCTCAGTCTGACGGAAGAGGCTATGATATGCTACTGTATGTATAAACAATATAACCCATCCCTCCCTCCATCGATTCTTCCTATTTATCAGCTATTCCTTAATCCAGTGGGATCATTGGGTTTGCCTGTGTGTGTGTGTGTGTGTGTGTGTGTGTGTGTGTGTGTGTGCGTGTGTGTGTTTGTGTGTGGGTATGTGTGTGTATGTGTGTGTGCGTGTTTGTGTGTGGGTATGTGTGTGTATGTGTGTGTGCGTGTGTGTGTGTGTGTGTGTGCGTGCGTGCGTGTGTGTGTGTGTGTGTGTGTGTGTGTGTGTGTGTGTGTGTGCGTGCGTGTGTGTGTGTGTGTGTGTGTGTGTGTGTGTGTGTGTGTGTATGTGTGTGTGCGTGTGTGTGTGTGTGTCAGTGGGTTTGCCTGTACTGTATATTACTGTTCCACTTGGTTTGACTTTTTCGCTGATCTCCGACTGATGATTCATTCCAGACTGTTGCTGCAGTACGGGGAGGCGGTTGGTGTGTGTGTGTGTGTGTGTGATTTCAGTCTGTCGCTGCAATGAAGGGAGGCGGTTGGTGTGTGTGTGTGTGTGTGTGTGTGGTTTCAGTCTGTCGCTGCAGTGAAGGGAGGCAGGCTGTTAATAGCTTGTTTTTGAATTGAAATAAAATTTACTGCACGGTTCATTTTGTTTATCTTTTTACACCAAATGCTAGATGAGAAATGACAAATGAGGAGGAAGAGAAAGGAAGAGAGAGAGAGGGAAAGAGAGAGAGGGAGAGAAATAAGGAGAGAGAGAGGGAGAAAGAGGGAGAGAGAGAGGGAGAGAGGGAGAGAGAGAGGGAGAGAGAGAAAGAAGGAGAGAAAGAGGGAGAGAGAGAGAGAGAGGGAGAGAGGGAGGGAGAGAGAGACAGAGAGAGAGAGAGGGAAAGAGAGAGGGATAGAGAGGGAGAGAGAGAGAGAGAGAGAGAGAGAAAGGGAGAGAGAGAGGGAGAGGGAAAGAGAGAGCAAAAGAGAGAGAGAGAGAGAGAGAGAGAGAGAGAGAGAAAGAGAGAGAGAGAGAGGGAAAGAGAGAGAGAGAGAGAGAGAGCGAGTGAGAGAGAGAGAGAGAGAGACATCAGCATTGTCTGTTTTATTATAATTTCCTCCAATTCGTACAGTACCAGTCAAAAGTTTGGACAAACCTACTTATTCAAGGGTTTTTCTTTATTTAAAAAATGTTCTACATTGTAGAATAATAGTGAATACATAAAAACTATGAAATAACACATATGGAATCTTGTGGTAACAAAAAATCTAAATACATTTTCTATTTGAGATTCCTCAAAGTAGCCACCCTTTGCCTTGATGACAGCTTTGCACACTCTTGGCATTCTCTCAACCAGCTTCATTAGGTAGTCACCTGGAATGCATTTTAATTAATAGGTGTGCCTTGTTAAAAGTTAATTTTGTGGAATTTCTTTCCTTCTTAATACGTTTGAACCTATCAGTCGTGACAAGTTAAGGTTGGTATACAGAAGATAGCCATATAAGCCTTATAAGTCCATATTATAGCAAGAACAGCTCAAATAAGCAAAGAGAAACGACAGTCCATCATTAATAGTCAATACGGAAAATTGCAAAAACTTTGAAAGTCGCAAAAACCATCAAGCGCTATGATGAAACTGGCTCTCATGAGGACCACCACAGAAGAGGAAGACCCAGAGTTACCTCTGCTGCAGAGGATAAGTTCATTAGATTTACCAGCCCAAATAAATGCATCACAGAGTTCAAGTAACAGACACATCTCAACATCAACTGTTCGGAGAAGACTGTGTGAATCAGGCCTTCATGGTCGAATTTCTGCAAAGAAAGCACTACTAAAGGACACCAATAATAAGAAGAGACTTGCTTGGGCCAAGAAACACAAGCAATGGACGTTGGACCGGTGGAAATCTGTCCTTTGGTCTGATGAGTCCAAAGTATACATTTTTGGTTCCAAATGCCGTGTGTTTGTGAGACGCAGAGTAGGTGAATGGATGATCTCCGCATGTGTGGTTCCCACCGTGAAGCATGGAGGAGGAGGTGTGATGGTGATGGTTTTGTGAGTGCAATGTTTACTGTCATTGTTATTGTTTATTTCACTTTGTTTATTATGTACTTCACTTGCTTTGGCACTGTTAATGTATGTTTCCCATGCCAATAAAGCCTTTAAATTGAATTGAAATTGAATTGAGAGAGGGTAGCCACCAGACCAACAGCCCAGCAGCCCTCTCTGTCTCTACTCTGGGGTCTGCTGTTATTATGTTCTGGTCAGGGGATGTAACAGACATAATCCTTCTCTCTCTCTCTCTCTCTCTCTCTCTCTCTCTCTCTCTCAATTGCTCTCTCTCTCTTTCTCTTTCAATTTCTCTCTCTGTCTCTGTCTCTCTCTCTCTCTCTCCCTCTCTCTCTCTCCCTTTCAATTGCTCTCTCTCTCTCTCTCTCTTTCTCTTTCAATTTTTCTCTCTGTCTCTGTCTCTGTCTCTCTCTCTCTCTCTCTCTCTCTGTCTCCCTCTCTCTCTCCCTTTCAATTGCTCTCTCTCTCTCTCTCTTTCTCTTTCAATTTCTCTCTCTCCCTCTCTCGCTTTTTAAGTGGTCTGAAAGCTACCCGTGTCTCGGCGCCCACCCCTGCATACAAATGTCCTAATATGTGTCCCCCTACCCTCCACCCCTGCCTAATAGGAAAAGTGTATTAGCACCCCCACCTCACCAATTTAACCTCACCTCCAATAATGGTGAAATTAGTTACATTGTGAGACTGTGTGTGTGCTTTCGCACACCGTCCCTCTCCCTAATGGCTAATACTCAGGGTCCATGATTAAAAACACAGTGACTGTGAACCACAAACAAATTTATGTGTGTGGGCTATATACAGTGACAAGAAAAAGTATGTGAACCTTTTGGAATCACCTGGATTTTGATCTGATCTTCATCTAAGTCACAACAATAGACAAACACAGTCTGCTTAAACTAGTAACACACAAATAAATATACATTTTCATGTCTTTATTGAACACAACGTGTAAACACTCACAGTGCAGGGTGGGAAAAGTATGTGAACCAACCTTTTTCTGTAGTTGCGGATCAGACCTGGACAACGGTCAGGAGGTCTTTTGGACCATTCCTCTTTACAAAACTGTTTCAGTTCAGCAATATTTTTGGGATGTCTGGTGTGAACCACTCCAGAAGGTGTATTTTCTTCTGTTTAAGCCATTCTGTTGTTGATTTACTTCTGTGTTTTCGGTCGTTGTATCACCCAACTTCTGATGAGCTTCAATTAGCAGACAGATAGCCTTACTATTCTCCTGCAAAATGCCTTGATAAACATGGGAATTCATTTTTCCGTCGATGATATCAAGTTGTCCAGGCCCTGATGAAGCAAAGCAGCCCCAAACCACGATGCTCCCTCCACCATACTTTACAGTTGGGATGAGGTTTTGATGTTGGTGTGCTGTGCCTTTTTTTCTCCACAAATAGTGTTGTGTGTTCCTTCCGAACAACTCAACTGTAGTTTCATCTGTCCACAGAATATTTTACCAGTAGCGCTGTGGAACATCCAGGTGCACTTTGGCTTCAGACGTGCAGAAATGTTTTTTTTTTGGACAGCAGTGGCTTCTTCTGTGGTGTCCTCCCACGAACACCATTCTTGTTTAGTGCTTTACGTATTGTAGACTCGTCAACAGAGATGTTAGCATCTTCCAGAGATTTCTGTAAGTCTTTAGCTGACACTCTAGGATTCTTCTTAAACCTCATTGATCATTCTGCTCTGTGCTCTTGCAGTCATCTTTGCAAAACGGCCACTCCTAGGTAGGGTAGCAACAGTGCTGAACTTTCTCCATTTATAGACAATTTGTCTTTCCGTGGACTGATGAACATCAAGGCTTTTAGAGATACTTTTGTAACCCTTTCCAGCTTTATGCAAGTCAACAATTCTTAATCTTAGGTCTTCTGAGATCTCATTTGTTCGAGGCATGGTTTACATCAGGCAATGCTTCTTGTGAACAGCAAACTCACATTTTGTGAGTGTTTTTTTATAGGGCAAAGCAGCTCTAACACACATCTCCAATCTCGTCTCATTGATTAGACTCCAGGTTAGCTGACTCTTGACTCCAATTAGTTTGGAGAAGTCATTAGCCTCGGGGTTCACATACTTTTCCAAACCTACACTGTGAATGCTTAAATGATGTATTCAATACAGACAAGAAAAATACAATAATTTGTGTGTTATTAGTTTAAGCAGACTGAGTTTGTATGTTGTCGTGATTTTGATGAAGATCAGATCAAATCCTTTGAACAATTTATGTAGAAATCAAGGTAATTCCAAAGGGTTCACATACTTTTTCTTGCAACTGTATTTTGTGTGTGTGTGTGAGTGTGTGTGGTGTGTGCATGTGTGCGTGTGTGTGGTGTGTGTGCATGTGTGTGTGTGGTGTGTATGTGTGTGTGTGTGTGGTGTGTATGTGTGTGTGTGTGGGCGTGTGTGCGTGTGTGTGTGGTGTGTATGTGTGTGTGTGTGTGTGTGTGTGTGTGTGTGTGTGTGTGTGTGTGTGCGAGCGTGTGTGTGTGTTGTGTATGTGTGTGTGTGGTGTGTATGTGCGTGTGTTGTGTTGTGTATGTGTATGTGTGTATGTGTGTGTGTGAGCGTGCGTGTGCATATGCGTGGGAGTTATTGTCTACAGAATGAATAGATATAAAGCAAATAGCCTGTTTCAGTACAAAGAAGAGGCTGAAAGACATATCAGACAGGAAGCAGGAAGTACCAAGTGCCATTTGGGACGCAACCAAGAACTAGATGGGAATTCCCAATAGGACAATAGTGTTTCTATAATAGCCTATATGAGTTTTGTTGATATGCTAATTCCTTGGCTAAAACTTTTAATTGAGTGAGTCTGTTATGTTAGTCACCCACACACTGCTCTAAATGTTAGTCACCCACACACTGCTCTCACTGTTAGTCACCCACACACTGCTCTCACTGTTAGTCACCCACACACTGCTCTCACTGTTAGTCACCCACACACTGCTCTCACTGGTAGTCACCCACACACTGCTCTCACTGTTAGTCACCCACACACTGCTCTCACTGTTAGTCACCCACACACTGCTCTCACTGTTAGTCACCCACACACTGCTCTCACTGTTAGTCACCCACACACTGCTCTCACTGGTAGTCACCCACACACTGCTCTCACTGTTAGTCACCCACACATTGCTCTCACTGTTAGTCACCCACACACTGCTCTCACTGTTAGTCACCCACACACTGCTCTAAATGTTAGTCACCCACACATTGCTCTCACTGTTAGTCACCCACACACTGCTCTAAATGTTAGTCACCCACACATTGCTCTCACTGTTAGTCACCCACACACTGCTCTCACTGTTAGTCACCCACACACTGCTCTCACTGTTAGTCACCCACACACTGCTCTCACTGGTAGTCACCCACACACTGCTCTCACTGGTAGTCACCCACACACTGCTCTCACTGTTAGTCACCCACACACTGCTCTCACTGGTAGTCACCCACACACTGCTCTCACTGTTAGTCACCCACACACTGCTCTCACTGTTACTAGTCACCCACACACTGCTCTCACTGCTTCTCTCCAGCTGTGTTCAGGACATGTTGTACTTTATTGTTCTCTTTGTATAAGAGCACAAGGCGAGACCCAGATTCAGACACGGGAGGCAGATAGTTTGAGTCTTTGATATTTATTATAATCCAAAAAGGGTAGGCAAGAGAATGGTCATGGACAGGCAAAAGGTCAAAACCAGTTCAGAGTCCAGGAGGTACAGAGAGGCAGGCAGGTTCGAGGTCAGGGCAGGTAGAATGGTCAGGCAGGCGGGTACAGAGTCCAGAAAACAGGCAAGGGTCCAAACCGGGAGGACTAGTAAAAGAGAATAGAAGCAGGAGTACGGAAAAACACACTGGTTGACTTGAAAAACATACAAGACAAACTGGCACAGAGAGACAGGAAACCGGGAAACCGGACGTGCTACCTGTCCCAGACCAGCTGTTTTCAACTCTCTAGAGACAGCAGGAGCGGTAGAGATACTCTCAATGATCGGCTATGAAAAAGCCAACTGACACTTACTCTTGTGTTGCTGACTTGTTGCACCCTCGACAACTACTGTGATTATTATTATTTGACCATGCTGGTCATTTATGAACATTTGAACATCTTGGCTATGTTCTGTTATAATTTTCACCCAGCACAGCCAGAAGAGGACTGGCCACCCTTCATAGCCTGGTTCCTCTCTAGGTTTTGGCCTTTCTAGGGAGTTTTTCCTAGCCACTGTGCTTCTACACCTGCATTGCTTGCTGTTTGGGGTTTTAGGCTGGGTTTCTGTACAGCACTTTGAGATATCAGCTGATGTAAGAAGGGCTATATAAATACATTTGATTTGATTTGATTTGATAAATACACCAGGGATTATAAGCGACACCTGGAGGGGGTGGAGACAATCACAAGGACAGGTGAAACAGATCAGGGTGTGACAGTTTTGTGATTCATTGCTGCAATAAACAAAACTTTGCCTAAAAAATATATATAGTGCCAGAGAAAAACGATGGAAGACTTTAAAATGTATATAAAACGTGACATTTTTTTGGAATTATTTTTGACCTTGAGTTACCTACTTCTCTCAGTTTAGCATGTATCCCCTGTATGTGTGTTTGTGTTTGTGTGTGTATCCAGTGATTCACTCTCTACCTCTCCTTCTGACCCAGATAAGGTCTCTGGCCCTCCTGGCTCTACTGGCTCTCCTGGCTCTCCTGGCTCTCCTGGCTCTCCTGGCTATCCTGGCTATCATGGCTCTCCTGGCTATCCTGGCTCTCCTGGCTTTACTGGCTATCATGGCTCTCCTGGCTATCATGGCTCTCCTGGCTCTCCTGGCTCTCCTGGCTATCATGGCTCTCCTGGCTCTCCTGGCTCTCCTGGCTATCATGGCTCTCCTGGCTCTCCTGGCTCTCCTGGCTCTCATGGCTCTCCTGGCTTTCCTGGCTATCATGGCTCTCCTGGCTCTCATGGCTCTCCTGGCTCTCCTGGCTCTCCTGGCTATCATGGCTCTCCTAGCTTTCCTGGCTATCATGGTTCTCCTGGCTATCATGACTCTCCTGGCTATCATGGCTCTCCTGGCTCTCCTGGCTATCATGGCTCTCCTGGCTCTCCTGGCTCTCCTGGCTCTCATGGCTATCATGGCTCTCCTGGCTCTCCTGGCTCTCCTGGCTCTCCCAGACATGCACGCTGACTCAGCTGCCTACTGATATTCAGTTTGAAAACCCATCCTTCATGTCTTCAAGGCTTTCAGGCTTCCTCTTTACTTTATTATACATTTTTATTGAGGCTTTTGAGGAAGGGAAACCTGCCTACAGCCGTTCCCACACTCTTAGAAATAAATAAATAATTAAAGGGTTCTTCGGCTGTCCCCATTGGATAACCCTTTGAAGAACCCTTTTGGGTTCCAAGTAGAACCATTTCTGCAGAGGGTTCTCACATGGAACCACAAAGGGTTCTACCTAGAATCATAAGGGGTTCTCCTTTGAGAACAGCTACAGAATCCTTTTGGAACCCTTTTGTTAAGACCGCAGAGCAGTTTAGGAAAGCTGGCTGTAGGCAGAGATACACAAAGCTAGAAACAGCTAAATTAAGTTAAAGTACCGAAGAAGGAAAAATATAAATTGCTGCTAACTCATAGTTCTGACTGGATTAGCATAATGTAAAGTCATCTGGATGTAAAATGAGTACTCACTATTTAGCCTCTTTTGGAAGAAAATGGATTACATGTGTTTTTTTTAAAATAATATTAAATTAAAGCTTTCTCCAGGTGCCTCCGGCAGTTTCCCATTACATATTCCACCTATCAGAAAGAGATGTTAGCTTCAGACCTCTGCTTCAGGGTTACTGCAACACCCACAGTGGCAGTGCCTACGGAGCTTTACCTCCAGGAGGTGTGTGTGTGTGTGTGTGTGTGTGTGTGTGTGTGTTCATCAATAACATGTTAGCAATTTGATAATATTATGCAGATGATTTTGAATTGCACCTAAAACGGTGCTGTAAACATTTACATAAATGAATAGGTTGTTGCTGCTGTTCAAGCATCTGCATTTTGAAAAAGTAATTTGATTTGTGAGTAAAAGGAGAGATCATTGAGCTGTACTACCGGAAATATAGGAAATCAGGACCATTGTACATTAAATGAATTAAATGTACAGTCCAATAGTGCACTACAAACTGTATAGTAGAAATAATCATATGAGTTACCTTGACAGCGTAGTCCACAGTAGAGACTCTGAACACAGCCTTTACAGACAGAATGCAGACAGAATACAGACAGAATACAGATAGAATACAGACACAATACAGACACAATACAGATACAATACAGACAGAATACAGACAGAATACAGACAGAATACAGATAGAATACAGACAGAATACAGGCAGAATACAGACAGAATACAGATAGAATACAGACAGGATACAGACAGATTACAGATAGAATGCAGATAGAATGCAGATAGAATACAGACAGGATACAGACAGAATACAGACAGAATACAGACAGGATACAGACAGAATACAGATAGAATACAGAATACAGATAAAATGCAAATAGAATACAGACAGGATACAGACAGGATACAGACACAATACAGACAGATTACAGATAGAATACAGACAGAATACAGATACAATACAGACAGAATACAGATAGAATACAGATAAAATGCAGATAGAATGCAGATAGAATACAGATACAATACAGAATACAGATAGAATATGTGGAGTAGAGAGGAAAGGAGAGAGGGAGGAGATGTGGAGAGAGAGGAAAGGAGAGAGGGAGGAGATGTGGAGAGAGAGGAAAGGAGAGAGGGAGGAGATGTGGAGAGAGAGAAAAGGAGAGAGGGAGGAGATGTGGAGAGAGAGGAAAGGAGAGGGAGGAGATGTGGAGTAGAGAGGAAAGGAGAGAGGGAGGAGATGTGGAGAGAGAGGAAAGGAGAGAGGGAGGAGATGTGGAGAGAGAGGAAAGGAGAGAGGGAGGAGATGTGGAGAGAGAGGAAAGGAGAGAGGGAGGAGATGTGGAGAGAGAGGAAAGGAGAGAGGGAGGAGATGTGGAGAGAGAGGAAAGGAGAGAGGGAGGAGATGTGGAGAGAGAGGAAAGGAGAGAGGGAGGAGATGTGGAGAGAGAGAAAAGGAGAGGGAGGAGATGTGGAGTAGAGAGGAAAGGAGAGAGGGAGGAGATGTGGAGAGAGAGGAAAGGAGAGAGGGAGGAGATGTGGAGAGAGAGAAAAGGAGAGAGGGAGATGTGGAGTAGAGAGGAAAGGAGAGAGGGAGGAGATGTGGAGAGAGAGGAAAGGAGAGAGGGAGGAGATGTGGAGAGAGAGGAAAGGAGAGAGGGAGGAGATGTGGAGAGAGAGGAAAGGAGAGAGGGAGGAGGTGTGGAGAGAGAGAAAAGGAGAGGGAGGAGATGTGGAGTAGAGAGGAAAGGAGAGAGGGAGGAGATGTGGAGAGAGAGGAAAGGAGAGAGGGAGGAGATGTGGAGAGAGAGAAAAGGAGAGAGGGAGATGTGGAGTAGAGAGGAAAGGAGAGAGGGAGGAGATGTGGAGAGAGAGGAAAGGAGAGAGGGAGGAGATGTGGAGAGAGAGGAAAGGAGAGAGGGAGGAGATGTGGAGAGAGAGGAAAGGAGAGAGGGAGGAGATGTGGAGAGAGAGAAAAGGAGAGAGGGAGATGTGGAGTAGAGAGGAAAGGAGAGAGGGAGGAGATGTGGAGAGAGAGGAAAGGAGAGAGGGAGGAGATGTGAAGTAGAGGAAAGGATGGGAGTTGGATGGAATGGAAATGGTAGGAGCAAGGGATGACAGGGAGAGGTAAAGTCTCAACTGAGTCTCCCAGGACATGGCTGATCACACAGCTGTTTGACATGGCTTCACTCTGTCATTTAAAAAAATAAATATTTCACCTTTATTTAACCAGGTAGGCCAGTTGAGAATAAGTTCTCATTTACAACTGCGACCTGAATGTCTGGTTTCATAACCACGTCTTCATTACGATTCAATAATGATGAGACGGGAGATGGGAATCAATTTAAACATTTATCTAGAACGTGCTCGGTGTCCACACACACAACTCCCATGAAGCATCGCGGCACAATCCCAATACACCACACTCTCCATCACACAGTTCATATGGTGGAAGAAGGGAAGGTGAGAGAAAAGGAGGGAAGAGAGGGTAGGAGAGATGGAGAAAGGGAAAGAGAGAGAAATGATAGAGGGAAGCACAGGCAAGGATCCAGTGAGTGACTGCTTCATGACCGAGCTGAATTATAGGTCTTGTCACTTCCAATCCCATCAGTCTCTCACACAAACCCAGAGATGGAGAGGAATCTCAAATCTAAATCCCTCTAGTGCTCTCGCACATTTGGCATTCTGTGTGTTTTGAGGGGGGAAAGATGAGAACTTTCTCTCTGACAAGACAAGAGTGTTGTTCTGTTCTGTCCTCTCTCTCCTTGAAGTTAGACCTTAAGAGTTTAACTTTCACTTTGCTCAGAGTTGCACGCAGATCTGAGTGTCATATTAAGTTACCACAACACTGTCTGAGACAAGCTGGGATGTTCTGATGCCTCAGCTGTAATCTTTGGGAGAGTAGAGTCACGTCTGCCCTTAAACAGTGGAGGCTCCTCAGAGTAGGAAGGGGAGGACCATCTTCCTCAGTGAATTTCATAAAAATCTAAATAGTGAAACATTAAAAAAAGCCATCCTTTTTAGATAAAACTATACTAAATATATTCACGTCACCAAATAATTGGATAAAACACACTGTTTTGCAATGAAGGTCTACAGTAGCCTCAACAGCACTCTGTAGGGTAGCACCATGGTGTAGCTGGAGGACCGCTAGCTTCCATCCTCCTATGGGTACATTGACTTCAATACAAAACCTAGGAGGCCCTTGATTCCCACCATCTTCCATAGACTTACACAGTAATTATGACAACTTCCGGAGTATGTCCTCTAACCTATCAGAGCTCTTGCAGCATGAACTGACATGTTGTCCACCCAATCAAAGGATCAGAGAATGAATCTAGTACTGAAAGCATAGGCTACAGCTAGCTAGCACTGCAGTGTCTAAAATGTGGTGAGTAGTTGACTCAAAGAGAGAGAAAGACAATAATTGAACAGTTTTGAACAATTTCCTTTCTTCCAAAATTAAGGAGAAGCAAGAGAAAGAAAGAGAGAGAGCGCTTCTACTCAAACATCAAACAGAGGGATGCTATGTTAGCTAGCTGGCTATAACTATCCTACACAACATTAGAACTCTTCCAAGTCAAGGTAAGCCTTTGGTTGTATTAATTCATTGCCACCGGGGCCCGCCAGTGTAACTGCTAAACTGCTTTCTGACTGTACACTGTTCTGCAGGATTGCAGCGGGTTTACTAGCACGTTAGTTCCAGTAGCTATGTTGACTATGATGTTACTATGGTAACAACGATGTAGGCCGTGTGTAGCGGTAGCAGGCATGATGGTGATATGATGGTGCATAGCGGTTAGCGGTTAGCGATTATGATATGAAGGTTTGGCTTGGAAAGTTATTTTTTTCGCCTGGTCCCAGACAACTGATGTGTTGAGCACAGAAGTCCACAAGAAAAAGGCAAAGGTGAGAGGAGGAAGTTGCGGGAAGCAATTATGTATACAACGAGGAAAAGTGTTCATGCTGTTTTTATGTGGCTGCTATGAAAGTGAACTGTTTGCATTTGATCAGAAGGGTGAATTCATTCCGCCGATTCAGATGAAAAATGTTTCATAAATGAGAGCAAACGGAATTAAATGGGGATAAACATTTTGAATTTGTCCAATAGAAACTCTAATTTGCACCTGACTAATGATCAGCTAGATGCAGGCAAGAGTGTGCAAGGCGGTATTTTCATTTTTTTTTATTTTACCTTTATTTAACTGGCAAGTCAGTTAACTACAAATACCTATTTTCAATGATGGCCTAGGAACAGTGGGTTAACTGCCTTCTGAAGAGGGCACGACAAAGCCTATTCCCCCTCAGGAAACTAAAAAGATTTGGCATGGGTCCTCAAATCCTCAAAAGGTTCTACAGCTGCAACATCGAGAGCATCCTGACTGGTTGCATCACTGCCTGGTACGGCAATTGCTCGGCCTCCGACCGCAAGGCACTACAGACTTTAGTGCGTATGGCCCAGTACATCCCTGGGGTTAAGCTGCCTGCCATCCAGGACCTCTACACAAGGCGGTGTCAGAGGAAGGCCCTAAAAATTGTCAAAGACCCCAGCCACCCCAGTCATAGACTGTTCTCTCTACTACCGCATGGCAAGCGGTACCGGAGTGCCAAGTCTAGGACAAAAAAGGCAGTTTTTGCCCCCAAGCCATAAGACTCCTGAACAGGTAATCAAATGGCTACCCTGACTATTTGCATTGTGTGCGCCCCCAACCCCTCTTTTATGCTGCTGCTACTCTCTGTGTATCATATATGCATAGTCACTTTAACTATACATTCATGTACATACTACCTCAATTGGCCCAACCAACCAGTACCCCCACACATTGGATAACCGGGCTATCTGCATTGTGTCCCACCACCCACCACCCACAGACCCCTCTTTTACGCTACTGCTACTCTGTAACGGCTGTCTGAAGAGAGAGTAGACCAAGGTGCAGCGGAGTTAGTGTTCATCATGAATATTTAATAGCAGAAAGAACACTATACAAAACAAAACAAGAAAACTGACAGCCAAACAGTCCTGTCAGGTGCAAACACTAACAGAAACAATTACCCACAAAACCCAAAGGAAAAACATGCCTCCTTATGTGTGACTCCCAATCAGCAACAACGAGCTTCAGCTGTGCCTGATTGGGAGCCACACACGGCCCAAAACAAAGAAATACAAAAACATAGAGAAAGGAACATAGAACACCCACCCAATGTAACACCCTGGCCTAACCAAAATAAAGAACAAAAAACCCCTCTCCATGGCCAGGGCGTTACATACTCTCAGTTTATCATATATGCATAGTCACTTTAACCACATCTGCATGTACAGTTGTGGCCAAAAGTTTTGAGAATGACACAAATATACATTTTCACAAAGTCAGGTGCCTCAGTTTGTATGATGGCAATTTGCATATACTCCAGAATGTTATGAAGTGTGATCAGATGAATTGCAATTAATTGCAAAGTCCCTCTTTGCCATGCAAGTGAACTGAATCCCGAAAAAACATTTCCACTGCATTTCAGCCCTGCCACAAAAGGACCAGCTGACATCATGTCAGTGATTCTCTCGTTAACACGTGTGAGTGTTGACGTGGACAAGGCTGGAGATCACTCTCTCATGCTGATTGAGTTTGAATAACAGACTGGAAGCTTCAAAAGGAGGGTGGTGCTTGGAATCATTGTTCTTCCTCTGTCAGCCATGGTTACCTACAAGGAAACACGTGCCGTCATCATTGCTTTGCACAAAAAGGGCTTCACAGGCAAGGATATTGCTGCCAGTAAGATTGCACCTAAATCAACCATTTATCGGATCATCAAGAACTTCAAGGAGAGCGGTTCAATTGTTGTGAAGAAGGCTTCAGGGCACCCAAGAAAGTCCAGCAAGCGCCAGGACCGTCCTAAAGTGATTCAGCTGCGGGATAGGGGCACCACCAGTACAGCGCTTGCTCAGGAATGGCAGCAGGCAGGTGTGAGTGCATCTGCACGCACAGTGAGGTGAAGGCTTTTGGAGGATGGCCTGGAGTCAAGAAGGGCAGCAAAGAAGCCACTTCTCTCCAGGAAAAACATCAGGGACAGACTGATATTCTGCAAAAGATACAGGGATTGGAATGCAGAGGACTGGGGTAAAGTCATTTTCTCTGATGAATCCCCTTTCCGATTTTTACGGGCATCTGGAAAAAAGCTTGTCCGGAGAAGACAAGGTGAGCGCTACCATCAGTCCTGTGTCATGCCAACAGTAAAGCATCCTGAGACCATTCATGTGTGGAGTTGCTTCTCAGCCAAGGCAGTGGGCTCACTCACAATTTTGCCTAAGAACACAGCCATGAATAAAGAATGGTACCAACACATCCTCTGAGAGCAACTTCTCCCAACCATCCAGGAACAGTTTAGTGATGAACAATGCCTTTTCCAGCATGATGGAGCACCTTGCCATAAGGCAAAAGTGATAACTAAGTGGCTCGGGGAACAAAACAGACCTTAATCCCATTGAGAACTTGTGGTCAATCCTCAAGAGGCGGGTGGACAAACAAAAACCCACAAATTCTGACAAACTCCAAGCATTGATTATTCAAGAATGGGCTGCCATCAGTCAGGATGTGGCCCAGAAGTTAATTGATCTCCTCCCAGACCTGGACTAAAGCATCCGCCAACTCCTGGAAGGTCTGTGGTGCAACGTGGCGTTGGTGGATGGAGCGAGACATGATGTCTCAGATGTGCTCAATTGGATTCAGGTCTGGGGAACGGGCGGGCCAGTCCATAGCATCAATGCCTTCCTCTTCCAGGAACTGCTGACACACTCCAGCCACATGAGGTCTAGCATTGTCTTGCATTAGGAGGAACCCAGGGCCAACCGCACAAGCATATGGTCTCACAAGGGGTCTGAGGATCTCATCTCGGTACCTAATGGCAGTCAGGCTACCTCTGGCGAGCACATGGAGGGCTGTGCAGCCCCCCAAAGAAATGCCACCCCACACCATGACTGACCCACCGCCAAACCGGTCATGCTGGAGGATGTTGTAGGCAGCAGAATGTTCTCCACGGCGTCTCCAGACTCTGTCACGTCTGTCACGTGCTCAGTGTGAACCTGCTTTCATCTGTGAAGAGCACAGGGCGCCAGTGGCGAATTTGCCAATCTTGGTGTTCTCTGGCAAATGCCAAACGTCCTGCACGGTGTTGGGCTGTAAGCACAACCCCCACCTGTGGATGTCGGGCCCTCATACCACCCTCATGGAGTCTGTTTCTGACCGTTTGAGCAGACACATGCACATTTGTGGCCTGCTGGAGGTCATTTTGCAGGGCTCTGGCAGTGCTTCTCCTGCTCCTCCTTGCACAAAGGCGGAAGTAGCGGTCCTGCTGCTGAGTTGTTGCCCTCCTACGGCCTCCTCCACGTCTCCTGATGTACTGGCCTGTCTCCTGGTAGCGCCTCCATGCTCTGGACACTACGCTGACAGACACAGCAAACCTTCTTGCCACAGCTCGCATTGATGTGCCATCCTGGATGAGCTGCACTACCTGAGCCACTTGTGTGGGTTGTAGACTCCGTCTCATGCTACCACTAGAGTGAAAGCACCGCCAGCATTCAAAAGTGACCAAAACATCAGCCAGGAAGCATAGGAACTGAGAAGTGGTCTGTGGTCCCCACCTGCAGAACCACTCCTTTATTTGGGGTGTCTTGCTAATTGCCTATAATTTCCACCTGTTGTCTATTCCATTTGCACAACAGCATGTGAAATTTATTGTCAATCAGTGTTGCTTCCTAAGTGGACAGTTTGATTTCACAGAAGTGTGATTGACTTGGAGTTACATTATGTTGTTTAAGTGTTCCCTTTATTTTTTTGAGCAGTGTATGTGGAGTTTGTCTCGGCTTGGAGCATGCTCAGGCGGCCTTCCCTCGAACCAGTCCATGTGCACATTGTCAGGAAAGACGTGTAGCATTCTTGAGGAAGCTTGAAATTACCAATGGTGACTCCGAGGTGCAGGATGGGTGAATGGAGCAAATGTCTTGTCTGCCTGGGCGTGGGGGTATCCGGTGGCAGCCCACGTCATGTTCGCTCTGTTTGCCTGTTACTGGAAGCTACTCAAAGAGAGAGGGCACCCAGGTTCGGTGGGTAGCCAACGCCACCTGTGTCTTCCTTGGTCAAGTACCGATTGCCTCTCTTCCCAGATTTGTTGAGGAATGGTCCAGTCCCACCTCAGTGTTTTGGTCCTACGTGGATTTTCGTGACCGGGCAGCGCTCCATATCGTGCTAGCCAGGTTGGCTAACTCGCCGAGGCCAGCTAGCTATTACTAGCTATTTCAGCCTCCCATCGGTGGGGTAGCTCTCTTGTCTGGTATACGTAATGTTAAGTTGCTTGGTTATTCTAAATGGACCACGCTGCTGTCAAAGAGGCTAGTTAGCCTAGCTCAGGCTAAAAAAGCCTCCTGGGTAACGTCGGCTAGCATTCTTAACTTCAGGTGAGGGAAACGTTCTAGTTATGGCAACCCCGTTCCTATTTTAAATTCCTGGAGTTGGAGGGAGTGGAGCAAGCAGGGTTTGCGTGCTGTGGCGGATGAATCAGAATTAGTTGGGTAACATAGATAATTAAGATGTCTTATTTGCATAATATGCTTATGTGATATACTTGTTATTAGAATGTATCCCTTTGGACTCTAGTGTTGGCAGTTGCACTTTTCCCTCAGCTAGGGCTCAGTCACCTGGGGCCCAGAGAGGGGAGAGGTCAGGCTTGTCTTTCACATGTCCTTGGTGCTATGCAGAATATCAGAAAGGGAAGAGGACAGGATGGAACGTTGTTTTCATATGCGAATGTGTCTTTACCTATTCTTAAACCATGTGAAGGGATGGCGTGATTAATGGGGAACCAATTACTTGTCTCCACAATGTCTGTGCGCAAGTCACTCCCTCCTTTGACATTGAGGGAGGTGTATGGCAGTGTCTGGAACCATTGTATGTCCTCTCTGATGTTGCACTTATCCTGGGATAGTGTATGACCTAGAGGCTCACTCCCCTCAGAGAGCTTGTCCAGGAGTGGGGTCAAGAGGGGGTTTACTTGAAATGGGAGTATGTAGAGTTGACAATTGATTTATGCCATTGGATGAGTTGGTGTTTTTGTGCTATGAAGTACCAGGAACGGGATTAGAACCTCGTCTTAGGGACCAAACTGAAGCGCAACATTTGTCAGAAGCTTGTCCATGTTTTATTCTGCCCCCTCTGTTACCTCGCATTCCATGGTGTTCACAGGGTTCAAAGGGTATATCAATCTCCACAAAAGGGCGCCCCTCCCCCATAGGTGGCTCATTATGTAACGGTCATCGTGGTGGATGGACCAAGGCGCAGCGGGTTGAGTGCTCATATTCACTTTATTTGAACACTATTGAACAAAACAAGAAAAACAAACGAACGAACGACAAACAGCCTTGCATGCAACGAACAACCTCCAACAATTCCCCTAACAAACACATACCTATTTATAGGACCCTCAATCAGAGGCAACGAGAAAACACCTGCCTCCAATTGAAGGTCCAACCCCCATTAAACTAAACATAGAAATAGACTAGACTAGACAGAACATGGAAATACACTAACGTAGAAAAGTGCCCAAAAACCCTGGAATACATAAATCAAACACCCCTCTACATACACACACAACCCGAACCATATAAAACAAATACCCCCTGCCACGTCCTGACCAAACTACAATAACAAATAACCCCTATACTGGTCAGGACGTGACAGTGACCCCCCTCAAAGGTGCAGACCCCGGATGCACCTCACACAAAAACCCCAAAATAACCCCCCAAAACAAAATAAATCCCAAAATTACATGAAAGGGAATGGAGGGTGGCCACCGTCACCGAGGGTGCTTCTACAACACCCCCCCTTTCCCCAATACTCCCCCCTCAGAAGGTGGCTCAGGAGCTGGACGCAGAACGCGCTCCACCCCTGGCTCACTCCACTCACACAATGTCTCTACAGCGATGTCCCTCTCCGTCGACCCTGGACTGTAGAGCGACTTTAGGAGCTCTGGACTGTAGGGCGACTCTAGGAGCTCTGGACTGTAGGGCGACTCTAGGAGCTCTGGACTGTAGGGCGACTCTAGGAGCTCTGGACTGTAGGGCGACTCTAGGAGCTCTGGACTGTAGGCAGACTCACTCGGTTCCGGACTGTAGGCAGACTCACTCGGTTCCGGACAGTGAGCCATCTCACTCGGTTCCGGACAGTGGGCCGTCTCACTCGGTTTCGGACAGTGGGCCGTCTCACTCGGTTCCGGACAGTGGGCCGTCTCACTCGGTTCCGGACAGTGGGCCGTCTCATTCGGTTCCGGACTGTAGGCCGTCTCACTCGGTTCCGGACTGTAGGCCGTCTCACTCGGTTCCGGACTGTAGGCTGTTACCGGATACTCTGGACGGAGCACTGTCGTCGGACACTCTGGACTAGGCACTGTTTCCGGACGCTCTGGACGAGGCACTGTTTCCGGAAGTTCTGGACGAGGCACTGTTGCCGGACGTTCTGGACGAGGCACTGTTGCCGGAAGGCCTGATGCGTGGGGCTGGCTTAGGATGCGCCAGACTATTGATACGCACCACAGGGCTAGTACGAGGAGTAGGGACATGACGAGCTGGACTGGGCTGACGCACTGGAGCCTGGTGCGTGGTGCTGGTACTGGAGGTATCAGACTGGAGACACGCACTTCAAGGCTAGTGCGAGGAGCGGGAACAGGACGTACTGGACTGGGCTGATGCACTGGAAGCCTGATGCGTGGTGCTGGTAGTGGAGTTACCAGACTGGAGACACGCACTTCACGGCTAGTGCGAGGAGCGGGAACAGGACAAACTGGACCGTGAAGGCGCACTGGCGGTCTCGAGCGCGGTACTAGCTCCACCCTTCCTGGCTGGATACCCGCTTTCCCCTGGCAAATACGGGGCGCTGGTACCGCGCACATCGGCCTATAAATGCTTGGCCTCGACGCTGTGCGCATCACTCCAACGCACGGGACCTGACCAGTAATAGTCTGGCCCCAATAAGCACGCGGAGTTGGCTTGCAGCTAAATCCAGGCCCCACCAAACTACCCGTGTGCCCCCCCCAAAAAAAATTATTGGGGCTGCCTCTCCGGCTTAAATGCCAACCGTGTACCCATGTAAATGTTCCGGTCTTTGTTCCACTTTTTCCTTTCCTCTCTTGCTTTCTCAACCTGTTTCCATGGCAGGGTCTTGTCCCCTGCCATTATCTCCTCCCATGTCCACGATGTCCTCCACTCACTTTTCTCCCTGGTCCAGGATCCTTCCTCCTCCTGGGCCCGCTGCTTGGTCCGGGTTTGGTGGGAGGTTCTGTAACGGTCGTCGTGGTGAATGGACCAAGGCGCAGCGGGTTGAGTGCTCATATTCACTTTATTTGAACACCATTGAACAAAACAAGAAAAACAAACGAACAAACGAACAAACGAACAAACGAACAAACGAACGAACAGCCTTGCATGCAACACACAGCTATGCAACGAACAACCTCCCACAATTCCCCTAACAAACACATACCTATTTATAGGACCCTCAATCAGAGGCAACGAGAAAACACCTGCCTCCAATTGAAGGTCCAACCCCCAATAAACTAAACATAGAAGTAGACTAGACTAGACAGAACATAGAAATACACTAACATAGAACAGTGTCCAAAACCACCGGAATACATAAATCAAACACCCATCTACATACACACACAACCCAAACCATATAAAACAAATACCCCCTGCCACGTCCTGACCAAACTACAATAACAAATAACCCCTATACTGGTCAGGACGTGACACATTACTGAGATTCATTGGTGATTCCTGCCTGTAGCTCACTAGTCCCTATGAGGTGTCTAGTGAAACAAGTTACAGGCTCTATAGGTAATTAGTTGTTGGTAGCGGAGTCGAGGGAACGAGCAGGGTTGGATGCAAATGCAGCATTCGCCTTGAAAGTAATGGCTATGTCCTACAGGTCCTCAGCTTTGAGCTATTTCTCTTTTTGCTTCCTCTGTTTGCTTCTGAAGAGCAACAGAGGTTAAATGCCCTGTGTCCGGTGCGCAAGCTTACCGCACGTGCATTGAACGACCCGGGATATCCAGATTTTGTGACCAGCTTCTTGTTTGTTTTGCTAATCCAGCTCGGCGGCAGGGTGCTCTCTAAGCAGGGACTCTCTAAGCAGGGGGCTCTCTAAGCAGGGTCTCTCTAAACAGGGTCTCTCTAAACAGGGTCTCTCTAAACAGGGTCTCTCTAAACAATGTCTCACTAAGCAGCGTCTCTCCCACTGGATTGTGGAGGCTCCCTGGCATATAGCAGCAGGTCAACACTATACATAATATAGCAGCAGGACAACACTACATATAATATAGCAGCAGGACAACACTATAAATAATATAATAATATAGCAGCAGGACAACACCATATATAACATAATAATATAGCAGCAGGACAACACCATATATAATATAATAATATAGCAGCAGGACAACACTATATATAATATAATAATATAGCAGCAGGACAACACCATATATAACATAATAATATAGCAGCAGGACAACACCGTATATAATATTGCAGCAGGACGACACTATATATAATATAATAATATAGCAGCAGGACAACACTATATATAATATAGCAGCAGGACAACACTATATATAATATAATAATATAGCAGCAGGACAACACTATATATAATATAATAATATAGCAGCAGGACAACACTATATATAATATAATAATATAGCAGCAGGACAACACTATATATAATATAATAATATAACAGCAGGACAACACTATATATAATATAGCAGCAGGACAACACTATATATAATATAGCAGCAGGACAACATTATATATAATATAATAATATAGCAGCAGGAAAACACTATATATAATATAATAATATAGCAGCAGGACAACACTATATATAATATAATAATTTAACAGCAGGACAAAACTATATATAATATAATAATATAGCAGCAGGACAACACTATATATAATATAATAATATAGCAGCAGGACAACACTATATATAATATAATAATATAGCAGCAGGACAACACTATATATAATATAATAATATAACAACAGGACAACACTATATATAATATAATAATATAGCAGCAGGACAACACTATATATAATATAATAATTTAACAGCAGGACAACACTATATATAATATAATAATATAGCAGCAGGACAACACTATATATAATACCGCAGCAGGACAACACTATATATAATATAATAATATAACAGCAGGGCAACACTATATATAATATAGCAGCAGGACAACACTATATATAATATAGCAGCAGGACAACACTATATATAATATAATAATATAGCAGCAGGACAACACTATATAATATAATTATATAGCAGCAGGACAACACTATATATAATATAGAAGCAGGACAACACTATATATAATATAATAATATATGCAGCAGGACAACACTATATATATATAATAATATAGCAGCAGGACACACTATATATAATATAATAATATAGCAGCAGGACAACACTATATATAATATAATAATATAGCAGCAGGACAACACTATATATAATATAATAATATAACAGCAGGACAACACTATATATAATATAGCAGCAGGACAACACTATATATAATATAGCAGCAGGACAACATTATATATAATATAATAATATAGCAGCAGGAAAACACTATATATAATATAATAATATAGCAGCAGGACAACACTATATATAATATAATAATTTAACAGCAGGACAAAACTATATATAATATAATAATATAGCAGCAGGACAACACTATATATAATATAATAATATAGCAGCAGGACAACACTATATATAATATAATAATATAGCAGCAGGACAACACTATATATAATATAATAATATAACAACAGGACAACACTATATATAATATAATAATATAGCAGCAGGACAACACTATATATAATATAATAATTTAACAGCAGGACAACACTATATATAATATAATAATATAGCAGCAGGACAACACTATATATAATACCGCAGCAGGACAACACTATATATAATATAATAATATAACAGCAGGGCAACACTATATATAATATAGCAGCAGGACAACACTATATATAATATAGCAGCAGGACAACACTATATATAATATAGCAGCAGGACAACACTATATATAATATAATAATATAGCAGCAGGACAACACTATATATAATATAATTATATAGCAGCAGGACAACACTATATATAATATAGAAGCAGGACAACACTATATATAATATAATAATATAACAGCAGGACAACACTATATATAATATAATAATATAGCAGCAGGACAACACTATATATAATAGAATAATATAGCAGCAGGACAACATTATATATAATATAATAATATAGCAGCAGGACAACAATATATATAATATAATAATATAGCAGCAGGACAACACTATATATAATATAATAATATAGCAGCAGGACAACTCTATATATAATATAATAATATAGCAGCAGGACAACACTATATATAATATAGCAGTGGGACAACACTATATATAATATAGCAGCAGGACAACACTATATATAATATAATAATATAGCAGCAGGACAACACTATATATAATATAATAATATAGCAGCAGGACAACACTATATATAATATAAAAATATAGCAGCAGGACAACACTATATATAATATAATAATATAGCAGCAGGACAACACTATATATAATATAATAATATAGCAGCAGGACAACACTATATATAATATAATAACAAAGCAGCAGGACAACACTATATATAATATAATAATATAGCAGCAGGACAACACTATATATAATATAATAATATAACAGCAGGACAACACTATATATAATATAGCAGCAGGACAACACTATATATAATATAGCAGCAGGACAACATTATATATAATATAATAATATAGCAGCAGGACAACACTATATATAATATAATAATATAGCAGCAGGACAACACTATATATAATATAATAATTTAAAAGCAGGACAAAACTATATATAATATAATAATATAGCAGCAGGACAACACTACATATAATATAGCAGCAGGACAACACTATATATAACATAATAATATAGCAGCAGGACAACACTATATATAATATAATAATATAGCAGCAGGACAACACTATATATAATATAATAATATAGCAGCAGGACAACACTATATATAATATAATAATATAGCAGCAGGACAACACTATATATATTATAGCAGCGGGACAACACTATATATAATATAGCAGCAGGACAACACTATATATAATATAATAATATAGCAGCAGGACAACACTATATATAACATAGCAGCAGGACGACACTATATATAATATAGCAGCAGGACAACACTATATATAATATAATAATATAGCAGAAGGACAACACTATATATAATACCGCAGCAGGACAA
This sequence comes from Salmo trutta, assembly GCF_901001165.1. Classification (NCBI taxonomy): domain Eukaryota; kingdom Metazoa; phylum Chordata; class Actinopteri; order Salmoniformes; family Salmonidae; genus Salmo; species Salmo trutta. Next base: position 48,935 of record NW_021823185.1, read on the forward strand.
CACTATATATAATACCGCAGCAGGACAACACTATATATAATATAGCAGCAGGACAACACTATATATAATATAATAATATAGCAGCAGGACACCACTATATATAATACCGTAGCAGGACAACACTATATATAATACTGCAGCAGGACAACACTATATATAATATAGCAGCAGGACAACACTATATATAATATAATAATATAGCTGCAGGACAACACTATATATAATATAGTAATATAGCAGCAGGACAACACTATATGTAATATAATAATATAGCAGCAGGACAACATTATATATAATATCGCAGCAGGACAACACTATATATAAAATAACAGCAGGACAACACTATATATAATATAATAATATAGCAGCAGGACAACACTATATATAATATAGCAGCAGGACAACACTATATATAATATAATAATATAGCAGCAGGACAACACTATATATAATATAATAATATAGCAGCAGGACAACACTATATATAATATAGCAGCAGGATGACACTATATATAATATAATAATATAGCAGCAGGACAACACTATATATAATATAATAATATAACAGCAGGACAACACTATATATAATATAATAATAGCAGAAACTAGAATAGCAGGACAACACTATATATATATAGCAGCAGGACAACACTATATATATATAATAATATAGCAGCAGGACAACACTATATAAATAATATAATATAACAGCAGGACAACAACTATATAATATAGCAGCAGGACAACACTATATATAATATAGCAGCAGGACAACATTATATATAATATATAAATAGCAGCAGGACAACACTAATATAATATAATAATAGCAGCAGCAGGACAACACTATATATAATATAATAATTTAACAGCAGGACAACACTATATATAATATAATAATATAGCAGCAGGACAAAACTATATATATATAATAATATAGCAGCAGGACAACACTATATATAATATAATATATAGCAGCAGGACAACACTATATATAAATATATATAGCAGCAGGACAACACTATATATAATATAGCAGCAGGACAAACTATATATATATAATATAACAGCAGGGCAACACTATATAATATAGCAGCAGGACAACACTGTATATAATATAGCAGCAGGACAACACTATATATAATATAATAATATAGCAGCAGGACAACACTAATATATATCATTATATAGCAGCAGGACAACACTATATATAATATATAAGCAGGACAACACTATATATAATATAATAATATAACAGCAGGACAACACTATATATAATATAATAATATAGCAGCAGGACAACACTACATATAATATAATATAGCAGCAGGACAACACTATATATAATATAGCAGCAGGACAACACTATATACATAATATATAGCAGCAGGACAACACTATATATAATATAATATAGCAGCAGGACAACACTATATATAAATAATAATATAGCAGCAGGACAACATTATATATAATATAATAATATGGCAGCAGGACAACACTATATATAATATAATATAACAGCAGGACAACACTATATATACATAATAATATAGCAGCAGGACAACACTATATATAATTAATAATATAGCAGCAGGACAACACTATATAATATAATAATTAGCAGCAGGACAACACTATATATAATATAATAATATAGCAGCAGGACAACACTATATATAATATAATATATAGCAGCGGACAACCACTATAATATAATATATAGCAGCAGGACAACACTATATCTAATTATACGATAGCAGCAGGACACACTATATATAATATATCAGCGGGACAACACTATATATAATATAGCAGCAGGACAACACTATATATAATATAATAATATAACAGCAGGACAACACTATATATAATATAGCAGCAGGACAACACTATATATAATATAGCAGCAGGACAACATTATATATAATATAATAATATAGCAGCAGGACAACACTATATATAATATAATAATACAGCTGCAGGACAACACTATATATAATATAGTCATTTAACAGCAGGACAACACTATATATAATATAATAATATAGCAGCAGGACAAAACTATATATAATATAGCAGCAGGACAACACTATATATAATATAATAATATAGCAGCAGGACAACACTATATATAATATAATTATATAGCAGCAGGACAACACTATATATAATATAGCAGCAGGACAACACTATATATAATATAATAATAATAACAGCAGGGCAACCACTATATATAATATAGCAGCAGGACAACACTCTATATAATATAGCAGCAGGACCAACACTATATATATATAATAATATAGCAGCAGGACACACTATATATAATATAATTATATAGCAGCAGGACAACACTATATATAATATAGAAGCAGACAACACTTATATAACTATAATATAATACAGCAGGACAACACTATATATAATATAATAATATAGCAGCAGGACAACACATATAAATTATTTAATATAATATAAGCAGCAGGACAAAATATATATAAATATAATAATATAGCAGCAGCACAACACTATATATAATATAGCAGCAGGACAACACTAATATATATAACAAATAATAGCAGCAGGCAACACTATATATAATATATTATATAGCAGCAGGACAACACTATATATAATATAGCAGCAGGACAACACTATATAATATAATAATATAACAGCAGGGCAACACTATATATAATATAGCAGCAGGACAACACTCTATATAATATAGCAGCAGGACAACACTATATATAATATAATAATATAGCAGCAGGACAACACTATATATAATATAATTATATAGCAGCAGGACAACACTATATATAATATAGAAGCAGGACAACACTATATATAATATAATAATATAGCAGCAGGACAACACTATATATAATATAATAATATAGCAGCAGGACAACACTATATATAATATAGCAGCAGGACAACACTATATATAACATAATAATATAGCAGCAGGACAACACTATATATAATATAATAATATAACAGCAGGACAACACTATATATAATATAATAATATAGCAGCAGGACAACATTATATATAATATAATAATATAGCAGCAGGACAACACTATATATAATATAATAATATAACAGCAGGACAACACTATATATAATATAGAAGCAGGACAACACTATATATAATATAATAATATAACAGCAGGACAACACTATATATAATATAATAATATAGCAGCAGGACAACACTATATATAATATAGCAGCAGGACAACACTATATATAATATAATAATATAGCAGCAGGACAACACTATATATAATATAATAATATAACAGCAGGACAACACTATTATATATATAGCAGCAGGACAACTTAATATAATATATAATATAGCAGCAGGACAACACTATATATAATATAATAATATAGCAGCAGGACAACAACTATATATTAATAGTTAATAATATAGCAGCAGGACAACACTATATATAATATAATAATTATAGCAGCAGGAACAACACTATATATAATATAATAATATAGCAGCAGGACAAACTTATATATACATATAATAATAACAAGCAGGACAACACATATAGATATAGCAGTGGACAACCTTATAGAATATTAGCAGCAGGACAACACTATAGATAATATAATTAATATAGCAGCAGACAACACTATATATAATAGCACAGGACGAGACACTATATATACTATAATAATATAACCAGGCAGGGACACACTATATATAATATAATATATAGCAGCAGGACAACACTATATATAATATAGCAGCAGGACAACACTATATATATATAATAATATAGCAGCAGGACAACACTATATATAAATAATAATATATAGCAGCAGGACAACACTATATATAATATAATAAATAGCAGCAGGACAACACTATATAATATAATAATATAGCAGCAGGACAACACTATATATAATATAGCAGCGGGACAACACTATATATAATATAGCAGCAGACAACACTATATAATATAATAATATAGCAGCAGGACAACACTATTATAACATAGCAGCAGGACGACACTATATATAATATAGCAGCAGGACAACACTATATAATATAATAATAGCAGAAGGACAACACTATATATAATACCGCAGCAGGACAACACTATATATAAACCGCAGCAGGACAACACTATATATAATATAGCAGCAGGACAACACTATATAATAATAATATAGCA
>NW_021823186.1:0-47500 GCF_901001165.1 Salmo trutta
GCGGGACAAGTAGTGTATATACAATCTAACGGATAAAACCTTGCTGACGAGTAGCTCCCACAACCTATCTGACGAGTAGTAGCTGACACAACCTCGCTGACGAGTAGCTGACTCAACCTCGCTGACGAGTAGCTGACGCAACCTAGCTGACTAGTAGCTGACTGCCTAGTAGCTGACACGACCTAGCTGACTAGTAGAAGACACAACCTAGCTGACTAGTAGCTGACGGTGACTAGTAGCTGACACAACCTAGCTGACGCCGACTAGTAGCTGACAAAACCTAGCTGACTACTAGCTGACGAGCAGCTGATGCAACCTAGCTGACGCAACCTAGCGGGACAAGTAGTGTATGTACAATCTAGCTGACACAACCTAGCTGACGAGTGGCTAATGAGAAGCTGACGCAACATAGCTGATGAGAAGCTGACACAACCTAGCTGACAAACTTAGCTGACTAGTAGCTGACAGTGACTAGTAGCTGACACAACGTATCTGACGCTGACTAGTAGCTGAAACAACCTAGCTGACAAGTAGCTGACACAACCAAGCTGACAAGTAGCTGACACAATCAAGCTGACTAGTAGCTGACGGTGACTAGTAGCTGACACAACCTAGCTGACACAACCTAGCTGACGAGTAGCCGACACAACCCAGCTGACAACCCTAGCTGACGCAGAGTAGCAGCTGACACAAGCTAGCCGACAAGTAGATAAAGAGTAGTTGACGAGAAGCTGACGCAACCTAGTTGATGAGTAGCTGAAGCAACCTAGCTGACAAGTAGCTGACAACCTAGCTGACGAGTAGCTGACAACCTAGCTGCCGAGTAGCTGACACAACCTAGCTGCCGAGTAGCTGACACAACCTAGCTGCCGAGTAGCTGACACAACCTAGCTGACGAGTAGCTGACGCAATCTAGCAGAGGCAACCTAGCTGTCGAGTAACTGATGCAACCTAGCTGACGAGTAGCTGACGCAATCTAGCAGAGGCAACCTAGCTGTCGAGTAACTGATGCAACCTAGCTGACAAGTAGCTGACACAACCTAGCTGACATGTTGCTGACAACCTAGCTGACACAACCTCACTGAAGAGTAGCTGACACACAAGCTAGCTGATGAGCAGCTGACACACAACCTAGCTGACGAGTAGCCGACACAACCCAGCTGACAACCCTAGCTGACGCTGACTAGTAGCTGACACAACCTAGCCGACAAATCGATGAAGAGTAGTTGACGAGAAGCTGACGCAACCTAGCTGATGAATAGCTGAAGCAACCTAGCTGACGAGTAGCTGACGCAACCTAGCTGACGAGTAGCTCACGCAACCTAGCTGACGAGAAGCTCACGCAACCTAGCTGACGAGAAGCTCACGCAACCTAGCTGACGAGTAGCTGCCACAACCTCGCTGACGAGTAGCTGACACAACCTCGCTGACGAGTAGCTGACACAACCTCGCTGACGAGTAGCTGACACAACCTCACTGAAGAGTAGCTGACACACAAGCTAGCTGATGAGCAGCTGACACACAACTTAGCTGACGAGTAGCCGACACAACCCAGCTGACAACCCTAGCTGACTAGTAGCTGAGACAACCTAGCCGACAAATCGATGAAGAGTAGTTGACGAGAAGCTGACGCAACCTAGCTGATGAGTAGCTGAAGCAACCTAGCTGACGAGTAGCTGACGCAACCTAGCTGACGAGTAGCTCACGCAACCTAGCTGACGAGAAGCTCACGCAACCTAGCTGACGAGTAGCTGCCGCAACCTAGCTGACAAGTAGGTGATGCAACCTAGCTGACAAGTAGCTGACGCAACCTAGCTGACAAGTAGCTGATGCAACCTAGCTGGCGAGTAGCTGACACAACCTAGCTGACGAGTAGCTGACAACCTAGCTGATGAGTAGCTGACACAACCTAGCTGATGAGTAGCTGACACAACCTAGCTGATGAGTAGCTGACCAGAAGCTGACACAACCTAGCTAACTATTAGCTGACCAGAAGCTGACTCAACCTCGCTGACGAGGAGCTGACTCAACCTCGCTGACGAGGAGCTGACTCAACCTCGCTGACGAGGAGCTGACTCAACCTAGCTGACGAGGAGCTGGCTCAACCTAGCTGACAGTTAGCTGATGCAACCTAGCTGACAGTTAGCTGACGCAACCTCGCTGACGCAACCTAGCGGGACAAGCAGTGTATATACAATCTAACGGATAAAACCTAGCTGACGAGTAGCTCCCACAGCCTATCTGACGAGTAGTAGCTGACACAACCTCGCTGACGAGTAGCTGACTCAACCTCGCTGACGAGTAGCTGACGCAACCTAGCTGACGAGTAGCTGACGCAACCTAGCTGACTAGTAGCTGACTGCCTAGTAGCTGACACGACCTAGCTGACAAGTAGAAGACACAACCTAGCTGACTAGTAGCTGACGGTGACTAGTAGCTGACACAACCTAGCTGACGCCGACTAGTAGCTGACAAAACCTAGCTGACTACTAGCTGACGAGCAGCTGATGCAACCTAGCTGACGCAACCTAGCGGGACAAGTAGTGTATGTACAATCTAGCTGACACAACCTAGCTGACGAGTAGCTAATGAGAAGCTGACGCAACATAGCTGATGAGAAGCTGACACAACCTAGCTGACAAACTTAGCTGACTAGTAGCTGACAGTGACTAGTAGCTGACACAACGTAGCTGACGCTGACTAGTAGCTGAAACAACCTAGCTGACAAGTAGCTGACACAACCAAGCTGACAAGTAGCTGACACAATCAAGCTGACTAGTAGCTGACGGTGACTAGTAGCTGACACAACCTAGCTGACACAACCTAGCTGACGAGTAGCCGACACAACCCAGCTGACAACCCTAGCTGACGCTGAGTAGCAGCTGACACAAGCTAGCCGACAAGTAGCTGACAACCTAGCTGACGAGTAGCTGACAACCTAGCTGCCGAGTAGCTGACACAACCTAGCTGCCGAGTAGCTGACGTAACCTAGCTGACACAACCTAGCTGACGAGTAGCTGACGCAATCTAGCAGAGGCAACCTAGCTGTCGAGTAACTGATACAACCTAGCTGACAAGTAGCTGACACAACCTAGCTGACATGTTGCTGACAACCTAGCTGACACAACCTAGCTGACGAGTAGCCGACACAACCTAGCTGACACAACCTAGCTGTCGAGTAGCTGACGCAACCTACCTGTCGAGTAGCTCACACAATCTCGCTGACGAGAAGCTGACGCAACCTAGCTGACGAGAAGCTGACGCAACCTAGCTGACGAGTAGCCGACACAACCCAGCTGACAACCCTAGCTGACGCTGACTATTAGCTGACACAACCTAGCCGACAAATCGATGAAGAGTAGTTGACGAGAAGCTGACGCAACCTAGCTGATGAGTAGCTGAAGCAACCTAGCTGACGAGTAGCTGACGCAACCTAGCTGACGAGTAGCTCACGCAACCTAGCTGACGAGAAGCTCACGCAACCTAGCTGACGAGTAGCTGCCGCAACCTCGCTGACGAGTAGCTGACACAACCTCGCTGACGAGTAGCTGACACAACCTCGCTGACGAGTAGCTGACACAACCTCGCTGACGAGTAGCTGACACAACCTCGCTGACGAGTAGCTGACACAACCTCGCTGACGAGTAGCTGACACAACCTCGCTGACGAGTACCTGACACAACCTCACTGAAGAGTAGCTGACACACAAGCTAGCTGATGAGCAGCTGACACACAACCTAGCTGACGAGTAGCCGACACAACCCAGCTGACAACCCTAGCTGACGCTGACTAGTAGCTGACACAACCTAGCCGACAAATCGATGAAGAGTAGTTGACGAGTAGCTGACGCAACCTAGCTGACGAGTAACTCACGCAACCTAGCTGACGAGAAGCTCACGCAACCTAGCTGACGAGTAGCTGCCGCAACCTAGCTGACAAGTAGCTGACGCAACCTAGCTGACAAGTAGCTGACGCAACCTAGCTGGCGAGTAGCTGACGCAACCTAGCTGGCGAGTAGCTGACACAACCTAGCTGACGAGTAGCTGACACAACCTAGCTGACGAGTAGCTGACACAACCTAGCTGACAAACCTAGCTGACTAGTAGCTGACGGTGACCAGTAGCTGACACAACCTAGCTGACGAGTAGCTGACACAACCTAGCTGACGAGTAGCTGACAAGTAGCTAACACACAACCTAGCTGACGAGCAGCTGACACAAAACCTAGCTGACGTGCAGCTTATGAGCAGCTGACACACAACCCAGTTGATGAGCAGCTGACACACAAGCTAGCTGATGAGCTGCTGACACACAACCTAGCTGACGAGTAGCCGACACAGCCCAGCTGACAACCCTAGCTGACGCTGACCAGTAGCTGACACAACCAAGCCGACAAATCGATGAAGAGTAGTTGACGAGAAGCTGACGCAACCTAGGTGACGCAATCTAGCAAAGGCAACCTAGCTGTCGAGTAACTGATGCAACCTAGCTGACAAGTTGCTGACAACCTAGCTGACGAGTAGCTGACACAACCTAGCTGACGAGAAGCTGACAACCTAGCTGACGAGTAGCTGACACAACCTTGCTGACAAGTTGCTGACAACCTAGCTGACGAGTAGCTGACACAACCTAGCTGACAAGTTGCTGACAACCTAGCTGACGAATAGCTGAAGCAACCTAGCTGACCCAATCTAGCAGAGGCAACGTAGCTCACGTAATCTAGCAGAGGCAACCTAGCTGACGAGTAGCTGACGCAACCTAGCTGACGAGTAGCTGACGCAACCTAGCTGACGAGTAGCTGACGCAACCTAGCTGACGAGAAGCTCACGCAACGTAGCTGACGAGTAGCTGCCACAACCTAGCTGACAAGTAGCTGACGTAACCTAGCTGACAAGCAGCTGACGCAACCTAGCTGACGAGTAGCTGACACAACCTAGCTGACAAGTAGCTGACACAACCTTGCTGACGAGTAGCTGACACAACCTTGCTGACGAGTAGCTGACACAACCTAGCTGACACAACCTTGCTGACGAGTAGCTGACACAACCTAGCTGACGAGTAGCTGACACAACCTAGCTGAAAAACCTAGCTGACTAGTAGCTGACGGTGACTAGTAGCTGACACAACCTAGCTGACGCTGATTAGTAGCTGACACAACCTAGCTAACTATTAGCTGACCTGAAGCTGACGCAACCTAGCTGACGAGTAGCTGATGCAACCTAGCTGACAGTTAGCTGACGCAACCTCGCTGACGCAACCTAGCGGGACAAGCAGTGTATATACAATCTAACGGATAAAACCTAGCTGACGAGTAGCTCCCACAGCCTATCTGACGAGTAGTAGCTGACACAACCTCGCTGACGAGTAGCTGACTCAACCTCGCTGACGAGTAGCTGACGCAACCTAGATGACGAGTAGCTGACGCAACCTAGCTGACTAGTAGCTGACTGCCTAGTAGCTGACACGACCTAGCTGACAAGTAGAAGACACAACCTAGCTGACTAGTAGCTGACGGTGACTAGTAGCTGACACAACCTAGCTGACGCCGACTAGTAGCTGACAAAACCTAGCTGACTACTAGCTGACGAGCAGCTGATGCAACCTAGCTGACGCAACCTAGCGGGACAAGTAGTGTATGTACAATCTAGCTGACACAACCTAGCTGACGAGTAGCTAATGAGAAGCTGACGCAACATAGCTGATGAGAAGTTGACACAACCTAGCTGACAAACTTAGCTGACTAGTAGCTGACAGTGACTAGTAGCTGACACAATGTAGCTGACGCTGACTAGTAGCTGAAACAACCTAGCTGACAAGTAGCTGACACAACCAAGCTGACAAGTAGCTGACACAATCAAGCTGACTAGTAGCTGATGGTGACTAGTAGCTGACACAACCTAGCTGACACAACCTAGCTGACGAGTAGCCGACACAACCCAGCTGACAACCCTAGCTGACGCTGAGTAGCAGCTGACACAAGCTAGCCGACAAGTAGCTGACAACCTAGCTGACGAGTAGCTGACAACCTAGCTGCCGAGTAGCTGACACAACCTAGCTGCCGAGTAGCTGACGTAACCTAGCTGACACAACCTAGCTGACGAGTAGCTGACGCAATCTAGCAGAGGCAACCTAGCTGTCGAGTAACTGATACAACCTAGCTGACAAGTAGCTGACACAACCTAGCTGACATGTTGCTGACAACCTAGCTGACACAACCTAGCTGACGAGTAGCTGACACAACCTAGCTGACACAACCTAGCTGTCGAGTAGCTGACGCAACCTACCTGTCGAGTAGCTCACACAATCTCGCTGACGAGAAGCTGACGCAACCTAGCTGACGAGAAGCTGACGCAACCTAGCTGACGAGTAGCCGACACAACCCAGCTGACAACCCTAGCTGACGCTGACTATTAGCTGACACAACCTAGCCGACAAATCGATGAAGAGTAGTTGACGAGAAGCTGACGCAACCTAGCTGATGAGTAGCTGAAGCAACCTAGCTGACGAGTAGCTGACGCAACCTAGCTGACGAGTAGCTCACGCAACCTAGCTGACGAGTAGCTCACGCAACCTAGCTGACGAGAAGCTCACGCAACCTAGCTGACGAGTAGCTGCCGCAACCTCGCTGACGAGTAGCTGACACAACCTCGCTGACGAGTAGCTGACACAACCTCGCTGACGAGTAGCTGACACAACCTCGCTGACGAGTAGCTGACACAACCTCGCTGACGAGTAACTGACACAACCTCGCTGACGAGTAGCTGACACAACCTCGCTGACGAGTACCTGACACAACCTCACTGAAGAGTAGCTGACACACAAGCTAGCTGATGAGCAGCTGACACACAACCTAGCTGACGAGTAGCCGACACAACCCAGCTGACAACCCTAGCTGACGCTGACTAGTAGCTGACACAACCTAGCCGACAAATCGATGAAGAGTAGTTGACGAGTAGCTGACGCAACCTAGCTGACGAGTAACTCACGCAACCTAGCTGACGAGAAGCTCACGCAACCTAGCTGACGAGTAGCTGCCGCAACCTAGCTGACAAGTAGCTGACGCAACCTAGCTGACAAGTAGCTGACGCAACCTAGCTGGCGAGTAGCTGACGCAACCTAGCTGGCGAGTAGCTGACACAACCTAGCTGACGAGTAGCTGACACAACCTAGCTGACGAGTAGCTGACACAACCTAGCTGACAAACCTAGCTGACTAGTAGCTGACGGTGACCAGTAGCTGACACAACCTAGCTGACGAGTAGCTGACACAACCTAGCTGACGAGTAGCTGACAAGTAGCTAACACACAACCTAGCTGACGAGCAGCTGACACAAAACCTAGCTGACGTGCAGCTTATGAGCAGCTGACACACAACCCAGTTGATGAGCAGCTGACACACAAGCTAGCTGATGAGCTGCTGACACACAACCTAGCTGACGAGTAGCCGACACAGCCCAGCTGACAACCCTAGCTGACGCTGACCAGTAGCTGACACAACCAAGCCGACAAATCGATGAAGAGTAGTTGACGAGAAGCTGACGCAACCTAGGTGATGAGTAGCTGAAGCAACCTAGCTGACGCAATCTAGCAAAGGCAACCTAGCTGTCGAGTAACTGATGCAACCTAGCTGACAAGTTGCTGACAACCTAGCTGACGAGTAGCTGACACAACCTAGCTGACGAGAAGCTGACAACCTAGCTGACGAGTAGCTGACACAACCTTGCTGACAAGTTGCTGACAACCTAGCTGACGAGTAGCTGACACAACCTAGCTGACAAGTTGCTGACAACCTAGCTGACGAATAGCTGAAGCAACCTAGCTGACCCAATCTAGCAGAGGCAACGTAGCTCACGTAATCTAGCAGAGGCAACCTAGCTGACGAGTAGCTGACGCAACCTAGCTGACGAGTAGCTGACGCAACCTAGCTGACGAGTAGCTGACGCAACCTAGCTGACGAGAAGCTCACGCAACGTAGCTGACGAGTAGCTGCCACAACCTAGCTGACAAGTAGCTGACGTAACCTAGCTGACAAGCAGCTGACGCAACCTAGCTGACGAGTAGCTGACACAACCTAGCTGACAAGTAGCTGACACAACCTTGCTGACGAGTAGCTGACACAACCTTGCTGACGAGTAGCTGACACAACCTAGCTGACACAACCTTGCTGACGAGTAGCTGACACAACCTAGCTGACGAGTAGCTGACACAACCTAGCTGAAAAACCTAGCTGACTAGTAGCTGACGGTGACTAGTAGCTGACACAACCTAGCTGACGCTGATTAGTAGCTGACACAACCTAGCTAACTATTAGCTGACCTGAAGCTGACGCAACCTAGCTGACGAGTAGCTGATGCAACCTAGCTGACAGTTAGCTGACGCAACCTCGCTGACGCAACCTAGCGGGACAAGCAGTGTATATACAATCTAACGGATAAAACCTAGCTGACGAGTAGCTCCCACAGCCTATCTGACGAGTAGTAGCTGACACAACCTCGCTGACGAGTAGCTGACTCAACCTCGCTGACGAGTAGCTGACGCAACCTAGCTGACGAGTAGCTGACGCAACCTAGCTGCCAAGTAGCTGACACAACCTAGCTGACGAGTAGCTGACGCAATCTAGCAGAGGCAACCTAGCTGTCGAGTAACTGATGCAACCTAGCTGACAAGTAGCTGACACAACCTAGCTGACATGTTGCTGACAACCTAGCTGACACAACCTAGCTGACGAGTAGCTGACAACCTAGCTGCCGAGTAGCTGACACAACCTAGCTGCCAAGTAGCTGACACAACCTAGCTGACGAGTAGCTGACGCAATCTAGCAGAGGCAACCTAGCTGTCGAGTAACTGATGCAACCTAGCTGACAAGTAGCTGACACAACCTAGCTGACATGTTGCTGACAACCTAGCTGACACAACCTAGCTGACGAGTAGCTGACACAACCTAGCTGACACAACCTAGCTGTCGAGTAGCTGACACAACCTAGCTGACGAGTAGCTGACACAACCTAGCTGACACAACCTAGCTGTCGAGTAGCTGACGCAACCTAGCTGTCGAGTAGCTCACGCAACCTAGCTGACGAGAAGCTGACGCAACCTAGCTGACGAGTAGCTCACGCAACCTAGCTGACGAGAAGCTCACGCAACCTAGCTGACGAGTAGCTGACACAACCTCGCTGACGAGTAGCTGACACAACCTCGCTGACGAGTAGCTGACACAACCTCGCTGACGAGTAGCTGACACAACCTCGCTGACGAGTAGCTGACACAACCTCGCTGACGAGTAGCTGACACAACCTCACTGAAGAGTAGCTGACACACAAGCTAGCTGATGAGCAGCTGACACACAACCTAGCTGACGAGTAGCCGACACAACCCAGCTGACAACCCTAGCTGACGCTGACTAGTAGCTGACACAACCTAGCTGACTCAACCTAGCTGACGAGTAGCTGACACAACCTAGCTGACACAACCTAGCTGTCGAGTAGCTGACGCAACCTAGCTGTCGAGTAGCTCACACAACCTAGCTGACGAGAAGCTGACGCAACCTAGCTGACGAGTAGCTCACGCAACCTAGCTGACGAGAAGCTCACGCAACCTCGCTGACGAGTAGCTGACACAACCTCGCTGACGAGTAGCTGACACAACCTCGCTGACGAGTAGCTGACACAACCTCGCTGACGAGTAGCTGACACAACCTCGCTGACGAGTAGCTGACACAACCTCACTGAAGAGTAGCTGACACACAAGCTAGCTGATGAGCAGCTGACACACAACCTAGCTGACGAGTAGCCGACACAACCCAGCTGACAACCCTAGCTGACGCTGAGTAGCAGCTGACACAAGCTAGCCGACAAGTAGATAAAGAGTAGTTGACGAGAAGCTGACGCAACCTAGTTGATGAGTAGCTGAAGCAACCTAGCTGACAAGTAGCTGACAACCTAGCTGCCGAGTAGCTGACACAACCTAGCTGCCGAGTAGTTGACACAACCTAGCTGACGAGTAGCTGACGCAATCTAGCAGAGGCAACCTAGCTGTCGAGTAACTGATGCAACCTAGCTGACGAGTAGCTGACGCAATCTAGCAGAGGCAACCTAGCTGTCGAGTAACTGATGCAACCTAGCTGACAAGTAGCTGACACAACCTAGCTGACATGTTGCTGACAACCTAGCTGACACAACCTAGCTGACGAGTAGCTGACACAACCTAGCTGACACAACCTAGCTGTCGAGTAGCTGACGCAACCTAGCTGTCGAGTAGCTGACGCAACCTCGCTGTCGAGTAGCTCACGCAACCTCGCTGTCGAGTAGCTCACGCAACCTCGCTGACGAGAAGCTGACGCAACCTCGCTGACGAGTAGCTCACGCAACCTCGCTGACGAGAAGCTGACGCAACCTCGCTGACGAGTAGCTGACGCAACCTCGCTGACGAGTAGCTGACGCAACCTCGCTGACGAGTAGCTGACGCAACCTCGCTGACGAGTAGCTGACGCAACCTCGCTGACGAGTAGCTGACCAAACCTCGCTGACGAGTAGCTGACACAACCTCGCTGACGAGTAGCTGACACAACCTCGCTGACGAGTAGCTGACACAACCTCGCTGAAGAGTAGCTGACACACAAGCTAGCTGATGAGCAGCTGACACACAAGCTAGCTGACAAACCCTAGCTGACGCTGACTAGTAGCTGACACAACCTAGCCGACAAATCGATGAAGAGTAGTTGACGAGAAGCTGACGCAACCTAGCTGACGAGTAGCTGACCAACCTAGCAGACGAGTAGCTCACGCAACCTAGCTGACGAGAAGCTCACGCAACCTAGCTGACGAGTAGCTGCCGCAACCTAGCTGACGAGTAGCTGACGCAACCTAGCTGACGAGTAGCTGACGCAACCTAGCTGACGAGTAGCTGACACAACCTAGCTGACAAACCTAGCTGACTAGTAGCTGACACAACCTAGCTGACGAGTAGCTGACACAACTTAGCTGACGAGTAGCTAATGAGAAGGTGATGCAACATTGCTGACAAGAAGCTGACACAACCTAGCTGATGAGTAGCTGAAGCAACCTAGCTGACGAGTAGCTGACAACCTAGCTGACGAGTAGCTGACAACCTAGCTGACGAGTAGCTGACACAACCTAGCTGACGAGTAGCTGACACAACCTAGCTGACGAGTAGCTGACACAACCTAGCTGACGAGTAGCTGACACAACCTAGCTGACGAGTAGATAATGAGAAGCTGATGCAACATAGCTGACAAGAAGCTGACACAACCTAGCTGATGAGTAGCTGAAGCAACCTAGCTGACGAGTAGCTGACAACCTAGCTGACGAGTAGCTGACGCAATCTAGCAGAGGCAACCTAGCTGTCGAGTAACTGATGCAACCTAGCTGACATGTTGCTGACAACCAAGCTGACATGTTGCTGACAACCAAGCTGACATGTTGCTGACAACCAAGCTGACGAGTAGTTGACACAACCTAGCTGACGAGTAGCTGACACAACCTAGCTGACGAGTAGCTGACGCAACCTAGCTGACGAGTAGCTGACGCAACCTAGCTGACGAGTAGCTGACGTAACCTAGCTGACGAGTAGCTGACGCAACCCAGCTGACGAGTAGCTGACGCAACCTAGCTGACGAGTAGCTGACGCAACCTAGCTGACGAGTAGCTGACGCAACCTAGCTGACGAGTAGCTGACGCAACCTAGCTGACGAGTAGCTGACGCAACCTAGCTGACGAGTAGCTGACACAACCTAGCTGACGAGTAGCTGACGCAACCTAGCTGACGAGTAGCTGACGCAACCTATCTGACGAGTAGTAGCTGACGCAACCTAGCTGACGAGTAGTAGCTGACGCAACCTAGCTGACGAGTAGCTCACGCAACCTAGCTGACGAGCAGCTCACGCAACCTATCTGAAGAGTAGTAGCTGACGCAACCTAGCTGACGAGTAGCTCACGCAACCTCGCTGACGAGTAGCTGACACACAACCTAAATGACGAACAGCTGACACACAACCTAGCTGACGAGCAGCTGATGAGCAGCTGACACACAACCTAACTGACGAGCAGCTGACACAACCTAGCTGACGAGCTGCTGACACACAACCTAGCTGACGAGCAGCTGACACACAACCTCGCTGACTAGCAGCTGACACAACCTAGCTGACTAGTAGCTGACACAACCTAGCTGACTAGTAGCTGACACAACCTAGCTGACTAGTAGCTGACACAACCTAGATGACGAGTAGCTGACACAACCTAACTGACAAGTAGCTGACACACAACCTAGAAGACGAGAAGCTGATGAGTAGCTGACACAACCTAGCTGATGAGCAGATGACACACAACCTAGCTGACGAGCAGCTGACACAACCTAACTGACAAGTAGCTGACACACAACCTAGAAGACGAGAAGCTGACGAGTAGCTGACACAACCTAGATGACGAGTAGCTTACACAACCTAACTGACAAGTAGCTGACACACAACCTAGAAGACGAGAAGCTGACGAGTAGCTGACACAACCTAGCTGACGAGCAGCTGAAACACAACCTAGCTGACGAGTAGCTGACAGACAACCTAATTGACGAGTAGCTGACACACAACCTAGCTGACGAGTTGTTGACACACAACCTAGCTGACGAGCAGCTGTCACACAACCTAGCTGACGAGCAGCTGTCACACAACCTAGCTGACGAGCAGCTGTCACACAATCTAGCTGACGAGCAGCTGTCACACAATCTAGCTGATGAGCACCTGACACAAAACCTAGCTGACGAGTTGCTGACACACAACCTAGCTGACGAGTTGTTGACACACAACCTAGCTGACGAGTTGTTGACACACAACCTAGCTGACGAGTTGTTGACACACAACCTAGCTGACGAGCAGCTGAAGAGCAGCTGACACACAACCTGTCTGACGAGCAGCTGACACACAACCTAGGTGACGAGCAGCTGTCACACATCCTAACTGATGAGCAGCTGACACACAACCTAACTGATGAGCAGCTGACACACAAATTTTCATCAGAATGCACTCCCAGGTATCCCAGGTCCACAATAAATGTTATTTTGTTCGATAAAGTCCATAATTTATGTCCAAATACCTCCTTTTTGTTAGCGCGTTCAGTAAGCTACTTCAAATGTAGGAAGCGCGCCAAAAATTTCACAACGAAAAGTCTAAAAAGTTTTATTTACGTTCGTAGAAACATGTCAAGCGATGTATAGCATCAATCTTTAGGGCCTTTTTAACATAAATCTTCAATAATATTCCAACTGGACGATTCCAATGTCTTCAAAAATGTAATGCAGCAACCTCTAAATATGAAGTCATATTATTTTCTGAGTCACCAACTTCCCGGCCTTCTCGTTCGCTCTCTGTTAATATCTATACTGATTCAGCATATCCACACGGAGTATATCACTTGTTTGGAGCTGTTTGGAAACAGAGAGGAGTTAAGGAAAGTGATGGTAAACCCATACAACATCACGCACAAATTGCAAAGTTAATGACAGAATGTATCCTAAAAAAATTGCGCTAATAAAATGTCAAGCACATAAAAAAGGAAATTATTTTGTTGTTCGGGGAAACAATGCAGAGATGAAGCAGCAAAAAAGGCATCTAAATGCACTGTTCCAATATTAACAGCCCCTATGATTAGTCTTGTATCTTTACCATATCCTGATGATATAATTCATATCCAAGCTCGATCCGGGATCAATGAACAATCCGTGTGAAAACAAAAGGGGGCCTCAACAGACAGGAAAGGAGTATGGAGTTCCCATGATGGAACCATAGTAGCACCCACTACTATGCTTAGTTTGCCTATTAATTACATTTACATTTAAGTCATTTAGCAGACGCTCTTATCCAGAGCGACTTACAAATCGGTGCATTCACCTTATGATATCCAGTGGAACAACCACTTTACAATAGTGCATCTAAATCTTTATGACCATTGTGCAAGGGGGGGGGGGGTAATAAGGAAAATGTAAAAACAAGGATACTGGTCACCATAGCTGCAGGCAACAGTAGATGAGGCATTCATGAGATGTGAAATATGTGCACAAAATAACATACGAAATGGGATAACTACACCTATAGGCCACATACCGGTCCCAGAAGGACCATTTTGACACATTTTTTGGACTATGTGGATATGATAAAACCAGTACATGGCAAGAGGTACATGCTAGTTATCATAGACAAATTTAGCAGATGGATAGAAGCAATACCATCAGCAGATCAGGGAGCAGGAACAGTGATACATTTTTTGACCAGAGAAGAAATACCTAGGTTTGGAATACCAACAGAAATCTGCTCAGATAATGGATCAGCATTTGTGCAAAAAATAGTAAAACTGGTGACACATTCTGTATACTTCTGGCCCCTCTTTGGACACTGTGTTAACTAACCTCCAGACGAGCTTCAATGCCATACAACTCTCCTTCCGTGGCCTCCAACTGCTCTTAAACGCAAGCAAAACTAAATACATGCTATTCAATCGATCACTGCCCGCACCTGCTCGCCCGTTTAGCATCACTACTCTGGACGGCTCTGACTTAGAATACGTGGACAACTACAAATACCTAGGTGTCTGGTTAGACTGTAAACTCTCCTTCCAGACTCACATTAAGCATCTCCAATCCAAAATTAAATCTAGAATCGGCTTCCTATACCGCAACAAAGCATCCTTCACTCATGCTGCCAAACATACCCTCGTAAAACTGACCATCCTACCGATCCTCAACTTCGGTGATGTCATCTATAAAATGGCCTCCAACACTCTACTCAACAAATTGGATGCAGTCTATCACAGTGCCATCCGTTTTGTCACCAAAGCCCCATACACTACCCACCACTGCGACCTGTACGCTCTTGTTGGTTGGCCCTTGCTTCATACTCGTCGCCAAACCCACTGGCTACAGGTTATCTACAAGTCTCTGCTAGGTAAAGCCCCGCCTTATCTCAGCTCACTGGTCACCATTGCAGCACCCACTCGTAGCACGCGCTCCAGCAGGTATATCTCACTGGTCACCCCCAAAGCCAATTCCTCCTTTGGTCATCTTTCCTTCCAGTTCTCTGCTGCCAATGACTGGAACAAACTGCAAAAATCTCTGAAGCTGGAGACTCATATCTCCCTCACTAGCTTTAAGCACCAGCTGTCAGAGCAGCTCACAGATCACTGCACCTGTACATAGCCCATCTGTAAACAGCCCATCTATCTACCTACCTCATCCCCATACTGTATTTATTTATTTATCTTGCTCCTTTGCACCCCAGTACCTCTACTTGCACATTCATCTTCTGCACATCTACCATTCCAGTGTTTAATTGCTATATTGTAATTACTTCGCCACCATGGCCTGTTTATTGCCTTAACTCCCTTATCTTGCCTCATTTGCACTCACTGTATATAGACTTTTTGTTTTCTTTTGTTCTACTGTATTTTTGACTATATGTTTTGTTTATTCCATGTGTAACTCTGTGTTGTTGTATGTGTTGAATTGCTATGCTTTATCTTGGCCAGGTCGCAGTTGCAAATGAGAACTTGTTCTCAACTAGCCTACCTGGTTAAATAAGGGTGAAATAAATAAATAAATAAATAACGCAAAACTGGGATGTGTTTATCATCCCCAGTTGCAAGGAATGGTTGAAAGGGCATATAGAACCCTCAAGGTTTAGATAAATAAAATCTGTGCAACTTCAGGGCTTAACCTGTTTGGGATAGGGGGCAGTATTGAGAATTTTGGAAAAAATATGTGCCCATTTTTAACTGCCTCCTACACCAACTCAGAAGCTAGAATATGCATATTATTGTTCAGGTTTGGATAGAAAACACTCTGAATTTTCTAAAACTGTTTGAATGGTGTCTGTGAGTATAACAGAACTCCTATGGCAGGCAAAAACCTGACAAGGTTTCAAGCAGGAAGTACCCTGTCTGACAAGGAGTCGTGCGTCTTGCATCTGTTTATTGAAAAGTAAGGATCTTAGCTGTAACGTGACAATTCCCAGGGCTCCGATAGGCTCTCAGAGCCCGGGAAATAACTGAAGGTTGACGAGGGAGCCTCAGGCTGAAACATATTATCGGCTTTGGCAAGTGGCGGCTCAGAGGACCTTTGAATGAGGCGCGTGCACGATTCGCTCCTGAGGAGAAATTTAATTCGGCTGTTTAGGCTCAATGCATATTCCCGGTCGGAATATTATCACTTATCTACGAGATAAATGGCATAAAAATTGGTTTTAAACAGCGGTTGACATGCTTCGAAGTACGGTAATGGAATATTTAGACATTTTTGTCACGCCAATGCGCCATGCGTGACACCGTGATGAAGCATTCTGATAGTGTCTAGAACTGTTTGGATATAACGATGGATTATTTGGGACCAAACCAACATTTGTTATTGAAGTAGAAGTCCTGGCAGTGTATTCTGACGAAGAACAAGCAAGGTAAGAACATTTTTCTTATAGGAAATGTGATTTTGGTGGAGGCTGACCTGGGTGGGTATCTAAATAGCTAGCCCTGTGATGCCGGGCTATGTACTTAGATTATTGCAAAATGTGCTTCATCCGAAAAGCTATTTTAAAATCGGACATATCGAGTGCATAGAGGAGTAATGTATCTATAATTCTTAAAATAATTGTTATGCTTTTTGTGAACGTTTATCGTGAGTAATTTAGCAAACTGTTAGTGAATTCCCCGGAAGTTTGCGGGGGTTATGCTTTTTCTGAACGTCACATGCTAATGTAAAAAGCTGTTTTTTGATATAAATATGAACTTGATTGAACAGACATGCATGTATTGTATAACACAATGTCCTAGGTGTGTCATCTGATGAAGATCATAAAAGGTTAGTGCTGCATTTAGCTGTGGTTTGGGTTTATGTGACATGATATGCTAGCTTGAAAAATGGGTGTCTGATTATTTCTGGCTGGGCACTCTGCTGACATAATCTAATGTTTTGCTTTCGTTGTAAAGCCTTTTTGAAATCGGACAGTGGGGTTAGATTAACGAGATTCTTGTCTTTAAATAGCTGTAAAATAGTCATATGTTTGAGAAATTGAAGTAATAGTATTTCTAACGATTCAAAAATCGCGCCACTGGATTTCAGTGGCTGTTACGTAGGTGGGACGAGTTCGTCCCACATGCGCCAGAGAGGTTAATTGGGTAGATGCATTACCACTTGCTTTAATGAGTTGTCACATAGAAACTAACAGAAGGACATGCCTAACCCCGCATGAAATGCTTACGGGTCAACCCATGCCTGTGCCAACTCTAGGAGGGCCCTACAAAAGGTCCCTCATTAGAACAATTGCAAACAGAGTTAAAAGAATATGTGAAACAACTGAGATACATGAAGCTATTTATCTCCAGGAAAAGAACCAGGTGCCTGAACCAGGACCAGAGGGTCCCTGTCGGGGGATACCAGGAGATCTGGTCTACATTCGAGTGTTCCGGAGGAAGTGGAACCAGCCAAGGAGAGAGGGTCCCTACGAGGTGGTCCTAGCAACACCAACAGCTATCCAAGTGAAAGGAAGCAACACGTAGTACCATCTAAATCACTGCACTAGAGTCCCAGAGGGGAGAAAGGGGCGACCACCGAGCCATGAGGACACAGAGGATGCTGATACACAAGGCGAGTGTCCGTAGGGAAGGGGAGCAGAGGATGTCGGTGCGCCAGGCAGGAGCCAGGATGTCAATGCGCCAGACAGGAGCTAAGATACCAATGCGCCCAGCAGAAGTCAGGAGGAAGCAGAGGGAGAAGCAGACCAAGGATCAGCAACTAACAGCCAGCAGATATTCTCACCTGGAGGACCAGAGAGTCCAGGGATGGAAAGAAGTGACGTGCCTGTTTGTCACAACATCGACGGAAGGTGGCACCCCCCTCGTTGTCGCCGGCCTACTAGCTGCCACCGATCCTCTGTTTCATTTTCTGTTGGTTAGGTCTAGGTTAGGTACGCACCTGTTTTGTATTAGTTCATTAGTGGGGGGGTTATTTAGTCTTTCTGTGTAGGTTTGTTTTTTGTGTGTGATTATTTTACGTCAGGACTTTAGCCTGGGGAACAGGTGGTTTTCCTCTGCCTGTGTGTTATGCAGAGTATTTTGGGCTGCGTCCCTACACTGTGTTCGGGCTGTTTATTGGGCATTTTGTATTGTTGCCCTGGCCTACCGGTTTTTGACTATTGTGAATACTTATTAAATGTGTGTTCACGGACTTGTGTCTCCTGCGCTTGACTTCACCCCTCCTGCTTCCTTGAGCTACCTGACACTGTTACTCCTGATGATATACCTACTCTAGCAGATACCCCTGATGGAAGCCCTTTCCAATGGAATGAAGAAATACCACCAGAAGAAGGAGATTTCCCCACCATCGATTTCTCAGTCCTTGAATGGTCTCGAGCAGACAATGGAAACCAGAACAACTGAAGAGTGGTGAAATGGCCTTGACAGCAACAGCAGCAAACCTAGGAAACATGGTAACAGACCCACCTACACCCATAAAGTATGCCAAAAGTAGGGTAAGAAAACAAGTTTCTACTACATTTTACATTTACATTTAAGTCATTTAGCAGACGCTCTTATCCAGAACGACTTACAAATTGGTGCATTCACCTTATGATATCCAGTGGAACAACCACTTTACAATAGTGCATCTAAATCTTTTAAGGGGGGGGTTAGAAGGATTACTTTATCCTATCCTAGGTATTCCTTAAAGAGGTGGGGATTCAGGTGTCTCCGGAAGGTGGTGATTGACTCCGCTGTCCTGGCGTCGTGAGGGAGCTTGTTCCACCATTGGGGTGCCAGAGCAGCGAACAGTTTTGACTGGGCTGAGCGGGAACTGTGCTTCCTCAGAGGTAGGGAGGCGAGCAGGCCAGAGGTGGATGAACGCAGTGCCCTTGTTTGGGTGTAGGGCCTGATCAGAGCCTGAAGGTACGAAGGTGCCGTTCCCCTCATGGCTCTGTAGGCAAGCACCATGGTCTTGTAGCGGATGCGAGCTTCAACTGGAAGCCAGTGGAGAGAGCGGAGGAGCGGGGTGACGTGAGAGAACTTGGGAAGGTTGAACACCAGACGGGCTGCGGCGTTCTGGATGAGTTGTAGGGGTTTAATGGCACAGGCAGGGAGCCCAGCCAACAGCGAGTTGCAGTAATCCAGACGGGAGATGACAAGTGCCTGGATTAGGACCTGCGCCGCTTCCTGTGTGAGGCAGGGTCGTACTCTGCGAATGTTGTAGAGCATGAACCTACAGGATCGGGTCACCGCCTTGATGTTAGTAGAGAACGACAGGGTGTTGTCCAGGGTCACGCCAAGGTTCTTAGCACTCTGGGAGGAGGACACAATGAAGTTGTCAACCGTGATGGCGAGATCTAGGTCTACTAAATCTCCTTCAGAAACAAATTTGATTAGCATCACCATTCCATCCCAAACAATAACGAAAGCAGAAGTTCAGAGGTCCCTCTCAATTAGGAGAACCAGACCTCTACAAGATAGCACTCTGTGGATGACCCCATCATCAGATGAGGGGAGAAGCCATCTGGGACTCAAAAGGATGTAACCTAAGAATAAACAAAGGAGAAGCTAATTGGCTGATTACCATGGAAAAGCGTGACCAAAAGGAAGGTGAAGAATATTTAATAGAAATAGTTAGCACTAAATGGACTGAAGGGAATAGTGTGACTATCATCCAGATTGACCCCACCCTAGAGCCTCTGACAAGACAGAGAAGGGATACGACTGCAGGAAAAACAACACCAGAAACAGCTGCAGCAAAAACAACAGCAGTAATGGTTGCAGAAAAAACAACAGCAGTAACAACTCAGCTACCGTCCACTGCCATTACAAGAAAGCCAGAAACATCAGAATCAGTTGGGTTCCTCCAAAACATTTCAAACCTTCTAACCAATCCCAGTAGTTTAAATCAAGAAAAGGAGACTGTAACCCCAATTGGTGATTCAACCCCAGAACTATACAAGGACAAATCTTTGAAGAAAGTAGCAAAAAATGGATGGGCTCAATATTTTTTAAATTTAACTAGGCAAGTCAGTTAAGAACAAATTCTTATTTTCAATGACAGCCTACGAACACTGGGTTAACTGCCTTGTTCAGGGGCAGAACGACAGACTTGTAACTTGTCAGTTCGGGGATTCAAACTTGCAACCTTTCGGTTACTAGCCCAATGCTTTAACCACTAGGCTACCCTGCCGCCCCAATATACAGCGTCTAAATTAAGACTGACAAATTGCTTACAACCTAGCCTACCGGCAGCCGATGCAACCTAGCCGACTTGGCAGCCGACTTGGCAGCCGACTTGGCAGCCGACTTGGCAGCCGACTTGGCAGCCGACTTGGCAGCCGACTTGGCAGCCGACTTGGCAGCCGACTTGGCAGCCGACTTGGCAGCCGACTTGGCAGCCGACTTGGCAGCCGACTTGGCAGCCGACTTGGCAGCCGACTTGCCAGCCGACTGCCAGCCGACTGCCAGCCGACTGCCAGCCGACGCAACCTAGCCAGCCGACGCAACCTAGCCAGCCGACGCAACTTAGCCAGCCGACGCAACTTAGCCAGCCGACGCAACTTAGCCAGCCGACGCAACCTAGCAGACTGGCAGTTGATGCAAAATAGCCGTCTAGTAGCCGACACAACCTAGCTGACTAGTAGTGTATATATAACCTAGCTGACTAGTAGTGTATATATAACCTAGCTGACTAGTAGTGTGTATATATAACCTAGCTGACTAGTAGTGTGTATATATAACCTAGCTGACTAGTAGTGTGTATATATAACCTAGCTGACTAGTAGTGTATATATAACCTAGCTGACTAGTAGTGTATATATAACCTAGCTGACTAGTAGTGTATATATAACCTAGCTGACTAGTAGTGTAAATCAAATCAAAGTTTATTTGTCACGTGCACCAAATACAACAGGTGAAATGTGAAATGCTTACCTACAGGCTCTAACCAACAGTGAAAAAAAAATACAACCTAGCTGTCTAGTAGCTGACTAGTAGCTAACGGTAGCATAGAAAGTAACTTCTCACCGTCATACGTTTTGCTAGCTAGTCACACAGATAGCCAACCCATAGTTGTGTAATTCAAAACAAAGCCTTATATTCTCCTATCTTTCTATCTATGAAGAAGGAGACGTTGGTTAGCATGCTAATAGCTAACAATCAACTAGCTTCCTAAACAGTTAGCATTACTAGTGTCAGGTAGCCAACATGCCGAAACAAGCTAGTAGCTAGCAATTAGCTAGCTACCTTAACAATTAGCAATGATTTAGCTAACAATGTGTTATCCTCTGGGATTTCATTGTACTTTTAAATTGTTTTAAACTGTACTAACTATTTACCAAAAAATCTATCAATCAATGAATAGATGCTTTCATTAAAAAAGTAGCATTGGACAGATACCTTAACACACACAGCTCTAAACCCTTGTCCAGAGGTAGATTATTATACATTACCTCCTTGTCTCTCTCCAGCTGCAGGCCCTGCTCCAACAGCCCAGACTCAAACTCCTCCCTCATCATAGCTTTCTCGTCCTCACTCAGGTGAGACTCCTCCCCCTCTGGCAGCCCTGCCTCCAGCTCAGGCTGCGTATCTCGTCTCAGCATGCTGGGTAGCGGAAGGCTCCCATTGGATGCTTGAGAGGTGAGGGAGAGACGATGCAGGGAGATCCTCCTTTTCTTATAGTGATAGCACAGAATATAGTCCACCTTCCTCTGGCCGTCTGCAAAGAACGTACCTTTACCAAGTTCTATGGTGGGCTCCTACACGCACGCGCACACACACATACACAAATCCAAATTAGGTTTACTTGGGTTAGGATTAGGGGTGAGAGGGGAGTGTTAAGGTGGCAAGACAGAGTGCTGGTAGCCTGGTCCCAGATCTGGTTCTGCTCTCTTGCCAACTCAAAACATGTTTGGTATGACAATAATATACAGAGTTGGACAAAACAGAGATGCTAGTTCTAGGTGCCAAGAAAGAAAGAGATCTTCTGTTGAATCTGAGAATTAATCTTGATGGTTGTACAGTCGTCTCAAATAAAACTGTAAAGGACCTCAACGTTACTCTGGACCCTGATCTCTCTTTTGACGAACATATCAAGACTGTTTCAAGGACAGCTTTTTTCCATCTACGTAACATTGCAAAAATCAGACATTTTCTGTCCAAAAATTATGCAGAAATATTAATCCATGCTTTTGTCACTTCTAGGTTAGACTACTGCAATGCTCTACTTTCCAGCTACCCAGATAAAACACTAAATAAACTTCACTTAAACACGGCTGCTAAACACGGCAGCTAGAATCTTGACTAGAACCCCAAAATTTTATCACATTACTCCAGTGCTAGCCTCTCTACACTGGCTTCCTGTTAAGGCAAGGGCTGATTTCAAGGTTTTACTGCTAACCTACAAAGCATTACATGGGCTTGCTCCCACCTATCTTTCCGATTTGGTCCTGCCGTACATACCTACACGTACGCTACGGTCACAAGACGCAGGCCTCCTTACTGTCCCTAGAATTTCTAAACAAACAGCTGGAGGCAGGGCTTTCTCCTATAGAGCTCCATTTTTATGGAATGGTCTGCCTACCCATGTGAGAGACGCAGACTCGGTCTCAACCTTTAAGTCTTTATTGAAGACTCATCTCTTCAGTAGGTTCTATGATTGAGTGTAGTCTGGCCCAGGAGTGTGAAGGTGAACGGAAAGGCACTAGAGCAATGAACCGCCCTTGCTGTCTCTGCCTGGCTGGTTCCCCTCTCTCCAATGGGATTCTCTGCCTCTAACCCTATTACAGGGGCTGAGTCACTGGCTTACTGGTGCTCTTGCATGCCGTCCCTGGGACGGGTGCGTCACTTGAGTGGGTTGAGTCATTGACGTGATTTTCCTGTCTGGGTTGGCGCCCACCTTGGGTTGTGCCGTGACGGAGATCTTTGTGGGCTATACTCGGCCTTGTCTCAGGATGGTAAGTTGGTGGTTGGAGATATCCCTCTAGTGGTGTGGGGGCTGTGCTTTGGCAAAGTGGGTGGGGTTATATCCTGCCTGTTTGGCCCTGTCAGGGGGTATTGTCAGATGGGGCCACAATGTCTCCTGACCACTCCTGTCTCAGCCTCCAGTATTTATGCTGCAGTAGTTTATGTGTCGGGGGGCTAGGGCCAGTCTGTTATATCTGGAGTATTTCTCCTGTCTTATCCGGTGTCCTGTGTGAATTTAAGTATGCTCTCTCTTTCTTTCTTTCTTTCTTTCTTTCTTTCTTTCTTTCAGGACCTGAGCCCTAGGAACATGCCTCAGGACTACCTGGCCTGATGACTCCTTGCTGTCCCCAGTCCACCTGGCCATACTGCTGCTCCAGTTTCAACTGTTCTGCCTGCGGCTATGGAATCCTGACCTGTTCACCGGACATGCTACCTGTCCCAGACCTGCTGTTTTCAACTCTCTAGAGACAGCAAGAGCAGTAGAGATACTCTGAATGATCGGCTATGAAAAGCCAACTGACGTTTACTCCTGAGGTGCTGACCTGTTGCACCCTCGACATCCACTGTGATTATTATTATTTGAACCTGCTGGTCACCTATGAACATCTTGGCCGTGTGCTGTTATAATCTCCACCCGGCACAGCCAGAAGAGGACTGGCCACCCCTCATAGTCTGGTTCCTCTCTAGGTTTCTTCCTAGGTTCTGGCCTTTCTAGGGAGTTTTTCCTGCTTCTACCCCTGCATTGTTTGCTGTTTGGGGTTTTAGGCTGGGTTTCTGTACAGCACTTTGAGATATCAGCTGATGTAAGAAGGGCTTTGTAAATACATTTGATTTGAGTTGTCAAGAGAGCAGAAAACCAGATCTGGGATCAGACTAGAGAGTAGAATCAGATCTGGAACCAGACTTTGAAAATACCTAAAAGATAAAAGATAACTGTTTCAATAACATCTGAAAGATAACAGTACAGACTATCACTAAGGTTGTGTCTGAAAAAGTTATCAGACATCAAATCCTTGTATCGTCTGTCCTGGTTTCCTCCAATTCCTCTCCTCCCTCTCAATGCGCATTTGAGGAGAGGATCCAAGGTCCCTCCAATTAACCTCCTCTTCCAATTAGCTTTGAGAAGGAGGTGTGGAAACAAGGACAGAGGAAACAAGTAATGGTTAGTAATATCTTCAGTAAAGCAGATGCCTAGTATTTAGTAAAACAGCAATGGAATCTTTCCAAACAGAAGATACATGTCAAGGGTTAGGGGTCAGGGGTTAGATGTCAGGGACTAGAGGTTAAAGTTCAGGAGTTAGGGATTAAAGATTGTACCGTGGTAGGCTGCTTCGCGCTGCCCGGGGGATTTCCATTATCCAATCCCATCTCAGAGAGCGAGCAAGCCAGTGAGCGAAGCTTCTCAGATTGGACAGATGATGACTCACCCATCGCCGTGGCAACACGCATATGCTCCGTGCCATTCCACGCTTCTGTCAGGGTGACACACACACACACACACACCCACACACACACACAAAAACAGTTGATAGACAGTCAATATCTGAACTGTTGTTTTTGTTATCCATCCCTGTGTCTCAGTTGGGACCGGAACCCTGCTCTCCAATGTATTTACCATTAGTCCAAGTGGAGAAACCAATGTATTTATCATTAGGCCAAGTGGAGAAACCAATGTATTTATCATTAGGCCAAGTGGAGAAACCAATGTATTTATCATTAGGCCAAATAGAGAAACCAATGTATTTATCATTAGGCCAAGTGGAGAAAACAATGTATATATCATTAGGCCAAGTGGAGAAACCAATGTATTTATCATTAGGCCAAATGGAGAAACCAACGTACAGTATTTACCATTAGTCCAAGTGAAAATTGCGTCTTGGGAAAAAGGTGACACTGGGTGTTTCTCAAAATGCATTGTACCTAAATTGGAGCATGGAACGGTCTCAGTATCAGTCCGTTCTCCGTTTTACTTACTTTGAATTGAAGGCAAATTTTCAGATACATACTTTGTTTGTACACATTTAAAAGCATTCATTGACCAAGCTTCAACTGAAATATTCCCAGGATTGTTTACATAATGTGACGCAACCACACAAAACAAACAAATAATTTATTGAAAACAATCCCGGCTGGTTTTGTGCTGAAGTCAGACAATGTGAACTCAGAATGAGAATGTTGTTCATCCACATATCATATGTTGCCTGACTTCAATAGTTTATCATGATATATTAATAAATACATACAGTATTCATTTTGGGATATTTAACTGCCTAGAATACCAACTGTGGTGTCGTAGATCGCAGTCTAACTGATAAGGAATTGGAAGCTAGCTTGCTAATGTAAGAATTTGTAGCTAATGTTGGCCATCTACGTTAACAACATTAGTTTCAGATAGCTGGCTAGCTAGATTATTCCTGGCTAGCTAGATAATTCCAGAAGTTTACATCTTTGCCAAATACATTTAAACTCTGTATTTCACAATTCCTGACATTTATCCTAGTAAAAATGCCCTGTCTTAGGTCAGTTAGGACAGTTTTTAAGAACGTGAAATGTCAGAATAATTCTAGAGAGAATGATATATTTCATATTTTATTTATTTCATCACATTCCCAGTGGGTCAGAAATGTACATACACTCAATTAGTATTTGGTAGCATTGCCTTTAAATTGTTTAAATTGGGTCAAATGTTTTGGGTAGCCTTCCACAAGCTTCCCACAATAAATTGGGAGAATTTTGGCACATTCCTCCTGACAGAGCTGGTGTAACTGAGTCAGGTTTGTAGGCTTCCTTGCTCGCACACGCTTTTTCAGTTCTGTCCACAAATTTTCTATAGGATTGAGGTCAGGGCTTTGTGATGGCCACTCCAATACCTTGAATTTGTTGTCCTTAAGCCACAACTTTGGAAGTATGCTTGTGGTCATTGTCCATTTGAAAGACTCATTTGCAAGCAAGCTTTAATTTCCTGACTGATGTCTTGAGATGTTGCTTCAATATATCCACATCATTTTCCATCCTCATGATGAACGCGTCTCCTTCCTGAGCGGTATGACGGCTGCGTGGTCCTATGGTGTTAATTCTTGCGTACTATTGTTTGTACAGATGAACATGGTACCTTCAGGCATTTGGAAATTGCTCCCAGGGATGAACCAGACCTGTGGAGGTCTACAATTTCTTTTCTGAGGTCTTGGCTGATTTCTTTTGTTTTTCCCATGATGTCACACAAATAGGCATTGAGTTTGAAGGTAGGCCTTGAAAAACATCCACAGGTACACCTCCAATTGACTTAGTGTCTGTAAACTTCTGACCAACTGGAATTGTGATACAGTGAATTATAAGTGAAATAATCTGTCTGTAAACAATTGTTGGAAAAATTACTTGTGTCATGCACAAAGTAGAAGTCCTAACCGACATATAGTTAACAAACTATAGTTTGTTAAGAAGACATTTTTGGAGTGGTTGAAAAATGAGTTTTAATGACGCCAACGTAAGTGTATGTAAACTCCCAACTTCAACTGTAGCTAGCTGACAACTATGAAGTAAAACACATATGACTCGTGTAAATATCTTGTTTGTGTAAATACCTAGGCAGCAGCTAATGGGGATCCATAATAAATACAAATACCCAATAGGAAACCAGTTCTAAATCTAATCACCCAACGGGAGACAAGCTCTAATTCTATCCACCAACAAGGAACCAGCCAGCTCTAATTCTATCCACCAACAAGGAACCAGCCAGCTCTAACTCTATCCACCAACAAGAAACCAGCCAGCTCTAACTCTATCCACCAACAAGAAATCAGCCAGCTCTAACTCTATCCACCAACAAGAAATCAGCCAGCTCTAACTCTATCCACCAACAAGAAACCAGCCAGCGCTAACTCTATCCACCAACAAGAAACCAGCCAGCTCTAACTCTATCCACCAACAAGAAACCAGCCAGTTACAATTCTATTCACCAACAAGAAACCGGCCAGCTCTAACTCTATCCACCAACAAGAAACCAGCCAGCTCTAACTCTATCCACCAACAAGAAACCAGCCAGTTACAATTCTATTCACCAACAAGAAACCATCCAGCTCTAACTCTATCTACCAACAAGAAACCAGCCAGCTCTAACTCTATCCACAAACAAGAAACCAGCCAGTTACAATTCTATTCACCAACAAGAAACCAGCCAGCTCTAACTCTATCCACCAACAAGAAACCAGCCAGCTCTAACTCTATCCACCAACAAGAAACCAGCCAGCTCTAACTTTATCCACAAAACAGAAACACAGCTTTACCTCTATCCACCCAACAGGAAACCAGCTCTCACTCTATCCACCCAACATGAAAGTACTGCAGGCATCTCTAACTTCAGACAGCCAACTGGAAACCAGTTCTAATCTAAACACCCAACATGAAACCAGTTCTCACTTTAGACAACCATCAGGAAACCAGTTCTAAATCTAACCACCCAACAGGAGAGCAGCTCCAAGTCTAACCACCCAACAGGAAGCCAGTTCTAACTCTAACCATCTAACTGGAAGCCAGGTCTAATGCAATCCATCCAACAGTAAACCAGCCAGCTCTAACTGTATCCACCAAACAGGAAATCAGTGAGGTTTAACTCTAACCACCCATGAGGAAACCATATCTATTTCTATCCACCAGAAAGGAAAAAAGTAGAGCAGCTCTAAATATCCACTCAACAGGAAACCATCTCTAACTCTATCCACCCAACAAGTAAACAGTTCTAAATCAACCACCCAACAGGAAACCAGGTCTAAATCAAGCACCAAACAGGAAAGCAGCTCCAACTCTCTCCTTCCAACAGGAAACCAGCCGTAACTCTATCCACCCAACAGGAAACAAGCTCTAATTCTATCCACCAACAAGAAACCAGCCAGCTCTAATTCTATCCACCAACAAGAAACCAGCCAGCTCTAATTCTATCCACCAACAAGAAACCAGCCAGCTCTAATTCTATCCACCAACAAGAAACCAGCCAGCTCTAATTCTATCCACCAACAAGAAACCAGCCAGCTCTAATTCTATCCACCAACAAGAAACCAGCCAGCTCTAATTCTATCCACCAACAAGAAACCAGCCAGCTCTAATTCTATCCACCAACAAGAAATCAGCCAGCACTAACTCTATCCACCAACAAGAAACTTGCCAGCTCTAACTCTATCCACTCAACAGAAAACCAACTCTCACTCTACCCACCCAACAGATAACCAGCTCTAACTTTATCCATTCAACAGGTAGCCAGCTCTAACTCTATCCACCCAACAGGAAACCAGCTCTAACTCTATCCTCTCAACAGATAACCAGCTCTAACACTATCCACTCAACAGATAACCAGCTCTAACACTATCCACCCAACAGGAAACCATATCTAACTTTTAACACTCAAAAGAAAACCAGTCGAGCAGCTCTAACTCTATCCACCAACAAGAAACCAGCCAGCTCTAACTTTATCCATTCAACAAATAACCAGCTCTAACTCTATCCACCAACAAGAAACCAGCCAGCCAGCTCTAACTCTATCCACTCAACAGGAAACCAGCTCTAACTGTCACGTCCTGACCAGTATAGGGGTTATTTGTATTTGTAGGTTGGTCGGAGTTTTTAGTTGCTTCTGATTGAGAGTCCTATATATAGGTATGTGTTTTGTTTGTGGGTAGTTGTATTTCGCACTGCTGTGAGTATTAGCCTGTGAAACTGTCGTTCTTTGCTTTCATGTTCATTCTGTGTTCACATTTATTTAATAAATATAATGATGAACATGCAACCCGCTGCGCCTTGGTCCTCTCTACCCAACGACAACCGTTACACTAACTCTATCCACCCAACAGGAAACCATATCTAACTCTTAACACCCAATAGGGAACCAGTCGAGCAGCTCTATCTACACAACAGGAAACCAGCACTAACTCTATCCAGCCAACAGTGAACCAGCTCTAAATCTAACCACTTAACCAAAAGCAGCTCAAATTCTCTCCATCCAACAGGAAGCAGCCAGCTGTAAGAATATCTACACAACAGGAAAGCAGCTCTAACTCAATCCACTCAACAAGGTTCCAGCATGGCTCTACCTCTATCCACCCAACAAGTTATCAGTTTTAAATCTATCAACCAATCAGGAAACAAGCTTTAACTCCATCCACCCAAAATTAACCCAACTCTAAACCCCCTAACAGGGAACCAGCACTCACTCTATCCAACCAATCGGAAACAAGGAGACTCTAACTTTAGCCACCCAAAAGGAAACCAGTTCTAACTCTAACCACCTCACAGGAAACCAGCTATTTCTTTATCCACCCAACAGGAAACTAGTCATCTCTAACTCTGTCCACCAAACAAATAAACAGCTCTAATGCTAACCATAAAACGGAATCCAGCCCTAACCCTAACCACCCAATGTTAAACCAGTTATTTTTCTAACCACACTCAAGGAAACCAGGGGAGCAGCTCGAACTCTATCCACCCGACAGGAAACCTGCTCTAACTCTCTAAACCCAGAAGGAAACCAGCCAGCTCTAACTCCATCCGCCCATTTGGAAACAAGATATAATTCTAGCCACCCAACAGAAACCAGCTCTAACTCTATCCACAAAACAGGAAACCAGCTTTACCTCCATCCACCCAAAAGGAAACCAGCTCTCACTCTATCCACCCAACAGGAAAGTATTGTAGGCATCTCTAACTTTAGCCACACAACAGAAAAACAGTTCTAATTCTAACCACCCAACAGGAAACAAGTTCTCACTTTAGCCAACCAACAGGAAACAAGTTCTAAATCTAACCACCCAACTGGAAACCAGCTCTAACTTTATCAACCAACAAGAAACCAAGTTAGGGTAAGGGTTAGGTTTAGGGTTAAGGGTTGGGGTTAGGGGTTAGGAGCGAGCTCGAACTCCATCCACCAACAAGAAACCAGCCAGCTCTAACTCTATCCACCCAACAGTAAACCAGCTCGAACTCTATCCACCAACATGAAACCAGCCATCACTAACTCTATCCACCAACAGTAAACCAGCCAGCTCTAACTCTATCCACCAACATGAAACCAGCCATCACTAACTCTATCCACCCAACAGTAAGCCAGCTCTAACTCTATCCACCAACATGAAACCAGACTGCTCTATCTCTATCCACCAACAGTAAACCAGCCAGCTCTATCCACCAACAGTAAACCAGCCAGCTCTAACTCTATCCACCAACAGTAAACCAGCCAGCTCTAACTCTATCCACCAACAGAAAACCAGCCAGCTCTAACTCTATCCACCAACAAGAAACCAGACTGCACTAACTCTATCCACCCAACAGTAAATCAGCCAGCTCTAAATCTATCCACCAACAAGAAACCAGCCAGCTCTAACTCTAACCACCCAAAAGGAAACCAGCTCTATCTCTCACCCCAAACAGGATGGCAGAAGAGCAATGAGTAAAACAAACAGCAATTAGGCAAATAGTAGCAATGGGTCAACAAACAGCAGATAGGCAAATAGTAGAGATGGGTCAACAAACAGCAGATAGGCAAATAGTAGAGATGGGTCAACAAACAGCAGACAGGCAAATAGTAGAGATGGGTCAATAAACAGCAAATAGTAGAGATGGGTCAACAAACAGCAAATAGTAGAGATGGGTCAACAAACATCAAATAGTAGAGATGGGTCAACTAACATCAAATAGTAGAGATGGGTCAACAAACATCAAATAGTAGAGATGGGTCAACAAACATCAAATAGTAGAGATGGGTCAACTAACATCAAATAGTAGAGATGGGTCAAGAAATAACAAATAGTAGAGATGGCTCAACAAACAGCAAACATCAAATAGTAGAGATGGGTCAACAAACATCAAATAGTAGAGATGGGTCAACAAACATCAAATAGTAGAGATGGGTCAACAAACATCAAATAGTAGAGATGGGTCAACAAAAATCAAATAGTAGAGATGGGTCAACAAACATCAAATAGTAGAGATGGGTCAACTAACATCAAATAGTAGAGATGGGTCATCAAACAGCAAGAAGGGAAACAGTATCCACAAAACAAGAAACCAGCCAGTTCTAACTCTATCCACCCAAAAGGAAAGCAGCTCCAACTCTCTCCTCCCAACAGGAAACCAGCTGTAACTCCATCCACCCAACAGGAAAGCAGCTCCAACTCTCCTTCCAACAGGAAACCAGCTGTAACTATATCCACCCAACAGGAAACAGGCGCTAAAACGTTCCTCCTAACAGTAAACCAGCTCTAACTTTATCAATCAACAAGAAACCAGCCAGCTCTAACTCTATTCACCCAACAGTAAACCAGAAAATTCTACCTCTATCCGCCAACAAGAAATCAGCCAGCTCGAACTCTATTCACCAACAAGAAACCAGCCAGCACCAACTTTATTCACCAACAAGAAATCAGCCAGCTCTAACTCTATCCACCAACAAGAAACCAGCCAGCTCTAACTCTATCCACCAACAGGAAACCAGCCAGCACTAACTCTATCCACCAACAGTATACCAGCTCCATCTCTAACCACCCAAAACGAAACCAGTTCTAACTC
The DNA here is from genome assembly GCF_901001165.1 of Salmo trutta. NCBI lineage: Eukaryota > Metazoa > Chordata > Actinopteri > Salmoniformes > Salmonidae > Salmo > Salmo trutta. The sequence goes on from NW_021823186.1 coordinate 31,522, forward strand.
TCACCTCCAACAGGAAGGTTGGCTGGGTAATTGGTAAAACAAACAGCAGATAGGCAAATAGTCGCGATGGGTCAACAAACAGCAGATAGGCAAATAGTAGCGATGGGTCAACAAACAGCAGATAGGCAAATAGTAGAGATGGGTCAACAAACAGCAGATAGGCAAATAGTAGAGATGGGTCAACAAACAGCAGATAGGCAAATAGTAGAGATGGGTCAACAAACAGCAGATAGGCAAATAGTAGAGATGGGTAAACTAACAGCAAATAGGAAAACAGTATAGATGGGTCAACAAACAACAAATCGTAGAGATTGGTCAACAAACAGCAAATAGGAAAACAAATGAGATGGGTCAAAAACCAGCAAATAGGCAAATAGTAGAGATGGGTCAACAACCAGCAAATATGCAAATAGTAGTGATGGGTCAACAAACAGCAAAGAGTAGAGATGGGTCAACAAACAACAAAGAGTAGAGATGGGTCAACAACCAGCAAAGAGTAGAGATGGGTCAACAAACAGCAAAGAGTAGAGATGGGTCAACAACCAGCAAAGAGTAGAGATGGGTCAACAACCAGCAAAGAGTAGAGATGGGTCAACAAACAGCAAAGAGTAGAGATGGGTCAACAACCAGCAAAGAGTAGAGATGGGTCAACAACCAGCAAAGAGTAGAGATGGGTCAACAAACAGCAAAGAGTAGAGATGGGTCAACAACCAGCAAAGAGTAGAGATGGGTCAACAACCAGCAAAGAGTAGAGATGGGTCAACAAACAGCAAAGAGTAGAGATGGGTCAACAACCAGCAAAGAGTAGAGATGGTTCAATAACCAGCAAAGAGTAGAGGTGGGTCAACAAACAGCAAATAGGCAAAGAGTAGAGGTGGGTCAACAAACAGCAAATAGGCAAATAGTAGAGATGGGTCAACAAACAACAAATAGGCAAAGAGTAGAGATGGGTCAACAAACAGCAAAGAGTAAAGATGGGTCAACAACCAGCAAAGAGTAGAGATGGGTCAACAAACAGAAAATAGGCAAATAGTAGAGATGGGTCAACAAACAGCAAATAGGCAAATAGTAGAGATGGGTCAACAAACAGCAAACACCAAATAGTAGAGATGGGTCAACAAACAGCAAACACCAAATAGTAGAGATGGGTCAACAAAGAGCAAATAGTAGAGATGGGTCAACAAACATCAAATAGTAGAGATGGGTCAACAAACAGCAAACATAAAATAGTAGAGATGGGTCAACAAACAGCAAACAGCAAATAGTAGAGATGGGTCAACAAACAGCAAACAGTAGAGATGGGTCAACAAACAGCAAACATAAAATAGTAGAGATGGGTCAACAAACAGGAAAGAGAAGAGATGGGTCAACAAACAGAAAATAGAAGAGGGGTCAACAAACAGTAGAGATGGGTCAACAAACAGCAAACAGCAAATAGTAGAGATGGGTCAACAAACAGTAGAGATGGGTCAACAAACAGCAAACAGTAGAGATGGGTAAACAAACAGCAAACAGTAGAGATGGGTAAACAAACAGCAAACAGTAGAGATGGGTCAACAAACAGCAAACAGTAGAGATGGGTCAACAAACAGCAAACAGTAGAGATGGGTAAACAAACAGCAAATAGTAGAGATGGGTCAACAAACAGCAAATAATAGAGATGGGTCAACAAACAGCAAAGATTAGAGATGGGTCAACAAACAGCAAAGATTAGAGATGGGTCAACAAACATCAAATAGTAGAGATGGGTCAACAAACATCAAATAGTAGAGATGGGTCAACAAACAGAAAATAGAAGAGATGGGTCAACAAACATCAAACAACAAATAGTAGAGATGGGTCAACAGACAGAAAATAGAAGAGATGGGTCAAGAAACAGCAAAGAGAAGAGATGGGTCAACAAACAGCAAAGAGTAGAGATGGGTCAACAAATAGTAGAGATGGGTCAACAAACAGCAAAGAGAAGAGATGGGTCAACAAACAGAAAATAGAAGAGATGGGTCAACAAACAGCAAAGAGAAGAGATGGGTCAACAAACAGCAAAGAGAAGAGATGGGTCAACAAACAGCAAATAGTAGAGATGGGTCAACAAACAGCAAAGAGAAGAGATGGGTCAACAAACAGAAAATAGAAGAGATGGGTCAAGAAATAACAAATAATAGAGATGGGTCAACAAACAGCAAAGAGAAGAGATGGGTCAACAAACAGCAAAGAGAAGAGATGGGTCAACAAACAGAAAATAGTAGAGATGGGTCAAGAAATAACAAAAAGTAGAGATGGGTCAACAAACAGCAAATAGTAGAGATGGGTCAACAAACAGCAAAGAGAAGAGATGGGTCAACAAACAGAAAATAGTAGAGATGGGTCAACAAACAGCAAAGAGAAGAGATGGGTCAACAAACAGAAAATAGTAGAGATGGGTCAAGAAATAACAAAAAGTAGAGATGGGTCAACAAACAGCAAATAGTAGAGATGGGTCAACAAACAGCAAAGAGAAGAGATGGGTCAACAAACAGAAAATAGTAGAGATGGGTCAAGAAATAACAAAAAGTAGAGATGGGTCAACAAACAGCAAATAGTAGAGATGGGTCAAGAAATAACAAAAAGTAGAGATGGGTCAACAACCAGATAATTGGCAAATGTGAGTTGTTGTGTGTGTTTCTGTGTGGGCTCAAGTGTGTGCATGCTTGTTAGTGTTTGTGTGTGATAACCTATAAGCGTCTTTACCCTCTGCCTTAGGGGAAGTGAACTAATTGTCACAGCAGGAGTTTTAACTCTTTATAACCACATGCACGCACACCCACACACAATTACACGCATGCACGCACACCCACACATGTCATCACACAGCAGAGCAGAGGTTGTGTCCCAGTATTAGAGGGGAAGAGAGCAGCAGCATTCTCCTGGAATAGAGAAGATTAACTCACACACACCCTGCTGCTATTAACAGACACGGAACCCTGCTCATAGTCAATAATATTAACTCACACACAGAGTGGGTAGTTTCTCTGAAGTTACTGTAATCTGTGACACCAGCTATGAGTCCAGGACTGTACAAGATTCTAGATCAACACCTGAAACACACTAAGGCATAGATTCAATGAGAACAAGCATCAACCGGCGACAGCAGACAGCTGCATAGCGGATGTTTTGGGGCCTGCGTTGGAGCTGTGAAATCGGTGAGCAGCTGCTCTTGCTAACATTGCCAAGCCACATCCAATCCACTCCTGTTAGGGTTAGTGTATGATACATAGAAATAATTACACTCAAATGAAACATCATTACACTAAATAATGAGGATTTCTATCATCCTAATGGAGGAGTAGATTACATCTGTCATCCCAATGGCAATGTAGATTACATCTATCATCCTAATGGAGGTGTAGATTATATCTATCATCCCAATGGAGGTGTAGATTACATCTATCATCCCAATGGAGGTGTAGATTACATCTATCATCCCAATGGAGGTGTAGATTACATCTATCATCCTAATGAAGGTGTAGATTACATCTATCATCCCAATGGAAGTGTAGATTAGATCTATCATCCTAATGGAGGTGTAGATTATATCTGTCATCCTAATGGAGGTGTAGATTATATCTGTCATCCTAATGGAGGTGTAGATTATATCTGTCATCCTAATGGAGGTGTAGATTATATCTGTCATCCCAATGGAAGTGTAGATTACATCTATCATCCTAATGGAGGTGTAGATTATATCTGTCATCCTAATGGAGGTGTAGATTATATCTGTCATCCCAATGGAAGTGTAGATTACATCTATCATCCTAATGGAGGTGTAGATTATATCTGTCATCCTAATGGAAGTGTAGATTATATCTGTCATCCCAATGGAAGTGTAGATTACATCTATCATCCTAATGGAGGTGTAGATTACATCTATCATCCCTATGGAAGTGTAGATTACATCTATCATCCTATTGGAGGTGTAGATTACATCTATCATCCTAATGGAGATGTAGATTACATCTATCATCCTATTGGAGGTGTAGATTACATCTATCATCCTAATGGAGGTGTAGATTACATCTATCATCCTAATGGAGGTGTAGATTACATCTATCATCCTGTAGATTACATCTATCATCCTAATGGAGGTGTAGATTACATCTATCATCCTGTAGATTACATCTATCATCCTAATGGAGGTGTAGATTACATCTATCATCCTAATGGAGGTGTAGATTACATCTGTAATCCTAATGGAGGAGTAGATTACATCTATCATCCTAATGGAGGAGTAGATTACATCTATCATCCCAATGGAGGTGTAGATTACATCTATCATCCCAATGGAGGAGTAGATTACATCTATCATCTATCATCCTATTGGAGGTGTAGATTACATCTATCATCCTAATGTAGGTGTAGATTACATCTATCATCCTAATGGAGGCGTAGATTACATCTATCATCCTAATGGAGGCGTAGATTACATCTATCATCCCAATGGAGGCGTAGATTACATCTATCATCCCAATGGAGGAGTAGATTACATCTATCATCTATCATCCTAATGAGGCGTAGATTACATCTATCATCCCAATGGAGGCGTAGATTACATCTATCATCCCAATGGAGGAGTAGATTACATCTATCATCTATCATCCTATTGGAGGTGTAGATTACATCTATCATCCTAATGTAGGTGTAGATTACATCTATCATCCTAATGGAGGCGTAGATTACATCTATCATCCTAATGGAGGCGTAGATTACATCTATCATCCCAATGGAGGTGTAGATTACATATATCATCCCAATGGAGGAGTAGATTACATCTATCATCTATCATCCTATTGGAGGTGTAGATTACATCTATCATCCTAATGTAGGTGTAGATTACATCTATCATCCTAATGGAGGAGTAGATTACAACTCATGTTCCAATGTTCAAATTTGTAAAAAAGGCTGCATAGGATTTCTGTTAACAGTATTGAGAATTTTTTGAAAAAATATGTGCCCATTTTTAACTGCCTCCTACACCTACCCAGTAACTAGAATATGCATATACTTATTATATATGGATGGAAAACACCCTAAAGTTTCAAAAACTGTTTGAATGGTGTCTGTGAGTATAACAGAACTCATTTGGCAGGCAAAACCCTGAGACAGATTCTGACAGGAAGTGGATACCTGATGTGTTGAATTGACTTTGAGCCTATGCCATTGAAAAACAAAGGGGGTTAGGAATATTCTGGCACTTCCTATTGCTTCCACAAGATGTCCCCAGCCTTTACAAAGTGTTTTGAGTGTTCTACAGTGAGATCTGACTGAAGAAGAGCATTGGAACGTGATGTCCCATTAGACACCTTGCGCGCGATTTGATGGTGGGTACTCTCATTCCGAAACGTTTTAAAAGAAAACCCAATGGTCCGCCTTGAATTTTATTCATGTTCTGGTTAAAAAAGGCCCTAATGATTTATGCGATACAACGTTTGACATGTTTGAACGAACGGAAATATATTTTTTCCGTTCTTGAAGTGAAGTGAAGTCCGGCTGGCTTAGATCATGTGCTACAACACGGAGGTTTTTGGACATAAATGATGAGCTTTTTTGAACAAAACTACATTCGTTATGGACCTGGGACTCTTTGGAAGTGACATCTGATGAAGAGAATCAAAGGTAATGGATTATTTACATAGTATTTTCGATTTTAGATCACTCCAACATGGCGGTTAGTCTGTATCGCAATGCGTATTTTTCTGGCGCAGTGCTCAGATTATTGCAAAGTGTGATTTTCCCAGTAAGGTTAATTTTAAATCTGGCAAGTCCATTGCGTTCAAGAGATGTAAATCTATAATTCTTTGAATGATAATATAATATTTTAGCAATGTTTTCTAATATTAATTAATTATTTTGTTGTCATGACTTGACTGCCGGTATTGGAGGGAAGCGATTTCCTGAACATCAACGCCATAGTAAAACGCTGTTAGTTCTAACTTGATAGAACTAAAAATGCATGCATTGTCTAACATAATGTCCTAGGAGTGTCATCTGATGGAGATTGTAAAAGGTTAGTGCATAATTTTAGCTGATTGTATGGTTTTGTATGGTTTTGGTGACGCCTGTCTTTGAATCGACAATGCATTGCACACAGCTATTGTCAATGTACTCTCCTAACATAACCTAACTTTATGCTTCCCCGTAAAACCTTTTTGAAATCGGTAAACGTGGTTAGACGTGTTTATCTTTCAAAGGGTGTAAGTTAGTTGTATGTTTGAAAAACTTGAATTTTGACATTTATTAGGTTTCAAATTTGCCGCTCTTGAAATGCACCTGCTGTTGATAGGGTGCGCCACGGGGGGCACGCTAACGTCCCACATAGCCCCAAGAAGTTTTAATGTGAATAGCAATGTTGTGTTAAGTATAATACAGGGAGCCACCTGTGGATTTGACATGTAAGGTGTAGTTAGTATGCTATAGTCCTGTAGCTAATCCTGTGTCCCTGTAGGGTCTGGATGTTTCCAGACATGTATTTATTAATATAGTACCAGTATAGTACTGTAAGGTGTAGTTAGTATGCTGTAGTCCTGTAGCTAACCCTGTGTCCCTGTAGGGTCTGGATGTTTCCAGACATGTATTTATTAATATAGTACCAGTATAGTACTGTAAAGTGTAGTTAGTATGCTATAGTCCTGTAGCTAACCCTGTGTCTCTGTAGGGTCTGGATGTTTCCAGACACATATTTATTAATATTCTATAGTACTGTAAATTGTAGTTAGTATGCTGTAGTCCTGTAGCTAACTCTGTGTCCCTGTAGGGTCTGGATGTTTCCAAACATATATTTATTAATGTTCTGATCCAAGATGGCGTAGCAGTGCAGACGTGGTTTGTTGTCCTCTCGTTTAGATATTTCGTCTTTTTTGTATATATTCCAATTTATTTGTCAATCTCTTTTTTCATTTTTAAATTAAATGTACCTTCCGGTAACCCGCCTCACTCAATGTGACACGGATCCGCTATTTTTTAGACCCTATAGCCAAAACTTTCATCAGAAGGTAGCTAAGTTACTGGATATTTAGTCATTGTTAGCCACTGCTAGCGGCCTTTACACTCTGCTCAGGCACCAGCCGTTTTTTTAGCCTGGATAATACCTGCCAGCCGCGGACTGTTTTTCTCCACTACAACGCCAGATTCCTGCCGTAAACCCTGGACCGTTGATCATCACAGCTAGCTAGCTGCCACTGAGTGACCCTGCCCCAAAGCTAACCCTGAGCCAGGCGAATCTCCCGGCTAGCAAACCAAATTACCACAACTACAATACCTCTTTCGCCATCTGGCCCGGTCCCTTCGTCGACACGGCGCCCCGCCGTACCACCACGACTGGTCGGCAGACGTAATTCCATCAGCTGTGCCTTCAACCGGCCTTTTCCGGACGACGGAGCAGATGCTTCTACTTACCCCGGACTGCTAACTTTAAACGCCGTGTCTCCCACGTGCTAGCATAGCAACGACTACCCCGCCGCTTCCCTGTTCCATCTATTGCTGTACACTGGACCCTATGATCACTTGGCTACATAGCTGATGCCTGCTGGACTGCTCATTAATCACAGTACTCCACTTTGTTTACCTTTGTTTATCTGTTGGCCCTAGCCCCGAACTCAGGCCCTGTGTGTAGTTAACTGACCCTTTCTGTCCATTCATCGCCATTTTACCTGTTGTTGTTGTCTTTAGCTGATTAGCTGTTGTCTTACCCGTTGTTGACTTAGCTAGCTCTCCCAATCAACACCTGTTTATGCTTTATGTGTCTCTCAAATGTCAATATGCCTTGTATACTGTTGTTTAGGTAGGGTGACCATATAATAGTTTTCAAAAAAGAGGACATGTCCGGGAAAAAGAGGGCGTATGGTCACCCTAGTATCAGCTGTCTCATTTGGAATGTTTTTAACTTCGACTAATTTACTTTGCACGCCACCATTCTTCCAATCAAAATACTGAATAAGCAGAGGGAATATTTTCACAGCACCGTGATTGCTCCCATCAGTAGAAACACCACAGTAAGGTATGTATTCTAGTGCTTTCTGTGCTATCTCGACAGAATGTGGTGCTATCACAGCGTTAACAATTGCTTCGGTCTTAGTACGAGCGCTTGAACATGTTCGCTCAGTCTCGGAATCAGGGAAAGCCTTTTTTAACAAGGCAGACGTGCAGTCCATTGATCTGTAGCTATTGTGATGCTTCGTGTTGTGGAATGCAAAAACACCCTCCGCAGCAGTAACAGCATCTTCTGTTTTATCTGCTCTCACAAAATAGTCAGTTAATTTACCTGACGAACTCTCTCCTTTAGCTGCAATTTTGTGTTTTGCGGAGCTTATGTGGGCTTCTAGGTCGCTAGCACCTTTATTTGACACTGACACGTATGTGCCAGCTTTGCAGGTCCATGCATTCTGCTTCACACGGATCCCAACCAAGACGAAAACACAGGAATTTTCTCTGTAAATCGTCTGTGAATTTACATTTGCGTTTGGGCATTTTTACGCTGTTCTGGAGCCATGTGCCACTGTTGACAAGCAAGCTGCTGCTCTGTCTCTTGGCTGTTGCCATGGTGAGGGTAATGATTGAGATGCAGTTTGACCAATGTTTGCGTAAGCCTACATGACCCACCAATGGTGGCGTGTGAGAAGGCGGGACCTAAAGAGAAAGGTCAAAGCAGTGCAAAACCCCAAAAACGCACACAATGAATGGTGACTGTAGAAAGCAAAAGCCGAATCCCGGACATTTTGGGCCATTTAGAAATCCCGGCCGGACGCATTTTTTTTAGTTCCAAAAAGAGGACATGTCCGGGAAAAAGAGGACGTACGGTCACCCTAGTTCAGGATAATTATCATTGTTTTATTTTACTGCGGAGCCCCTAGTCCCACTGTACATGCCTTAGATACCTCCATTGTCCCACCTCCCACACATGCGGTGACCTCACCCAGTATAACCAGCGTGTCCAGAGATGCAACCTCTCTTATCATCACTCAGTACCTGAGCTTACCTCCACTGTACCCGCACCCCACCATACCCCTGTCTGCACATTATGCCCTGAATCTTTTCTACCACGCCCAGAAATCTGTTCCTTTTATTCTCTGTCCCCAACGCACTAGACAACCAGTTTTGCTAACCTTTAGCCATATCCTCATCCTACTCCTCCTCTGTTCCCCGGGTGATGTGGAGGCTAACCCAAGCCCTGCGTGTCCCCAGGCACTCTCATTTGTTGACTTCTGTAATCGAAAAAGCCTTGGTTTCATGCATGTTAACATCAGAAGCCTCCTCCCTAAGTTTGTTTTACTCACTGCTTCAGCACACTCCGCCAACCCTGATGTCCTTGCCGTGTCGGATTTCTGGTTTAGGAAGGCCACCAAAAATTCTGAGATTTCCATACCCAACTACAACATTTTCCATCAAGATAGAACTGCCAAAGGGGGAGGAGTTAGCTTGCAAAGTTCTGTCTATACTTTCCAGGTCTATGCCCAAACAGTTCGAGCTTCTAATTTTAAAAATCAATCTCTCCAGAAATAAGTCTCTCACTGTTGCCGCCTGTTATAGACCCCCCTCAGCTCCCAGCTGTGCCCTGGACACCATATGTGAATTGATTGCCCCCCATCTATCTTCAGAGTTCGTTCTGTTAGGTGACCTAAACTGGGATATGCTTAACACCCCGGCCGTCCTACAATCTAAGCTAGATGCTCTCAATCTCACACAAATTATCAATGAAACCACCAGGTACAACCTTAAATCCATAAACACGGGCACCCTCATAGATATTATCCTGACCAACTTGCCCTCCAAATACACCATCGAAAATTTCAATAACCATTTCTCTACGGCTGGCCATGCTTTCCTCCTGGCTACCCCAACCCCGGCCAACAGCTCCGCACCCCTCGCAGTTACTAGCTCGAGCCTCCCCAGTTACTCCTTCACCCAAATCCAGATAGCAGATGTTCTGAAAGAGCTGCAAAACCTGGACCCCTACAAATCAGCTGGGACAGACAATCTGGACCCTCTCTTTCTAAAACTATCCGCCACCATTGTTGCAACCCCTATTACCAGTCTGTTAAACCTCTTTTGTTTCGTCTGAGATCCCTAAAGATTGGAAAGCCTCTTCAAAGGTGGTGACACTCTAGACCCAAACTGTTACAGACCTATATCCATCCTGCCCTGCCTTTCTAAAGTCTTTGAAAGCCAAGTTAACAAACAGATCACTGACCATTTCGAAACCCACCGTACCTTCTCCGCTGTGCAATCCGATTTCCGAGCAGGTCACGGGTGCACCTCAGCCACGCTCAAGGGCCTAAATGATATTATAACCGCCATCGATAAAAGACAGATTTGTGAAGCCGTCTTCATCGGCCTGGCCAAGGCTTTCGACTCTGTCAATCACCATATTCTTATCGGCAGACTCAACAGCCTTGGTTTCTCTGACTGCCTCGCCTGGTTCACTAACTACTTCTCAGATAGAGTTCAGTCCAAACGAGCTCCAATGTCATACAACACTCCTTCTGTGGCCTCCAACTGCTCTTAAACACTAGAAAAACCAAATGCATGCTTTTCAACCAATCACTGCCCGCACCCGCCCACCCGACTAGCATCACTACTCTGGACAGTTCTGACCTAGAATACGCGGACAACTACAAATACCTAGGTGTCTGGCTAGACTGGAAACTCTCCTTCCAGACTCATATCAAACATCTCCAATCCAAAATCAAATGTAGAATCGACTTTCTATTTCGCAACAAAGCCTCCTTCACTCACGCCGCCAAACTTACCCTAGTAAAACTGACTATCCTACAGATCCTCGACTTTGGCGATGTCATCTACAAAATAGCGTCCAATACTCTACTCAGCAAATTGGATGTAGTCTATCACAGTGCCATCCGTTTTGTTACCAAAGCGCCTTGTACCACCCACCACTGCGACCTGTATGCTCTAGTTGGCTGGCCCTCGCTACATATTCATCGCCAGACCCACTGGCTCCAGGTCATCTATAAGTCTATGCTAGGTAAAGCCCCGCCTTATCTCAGCTCACTGGTCACGATAACAACACCCACCCGTAGCACGCGCTCCAGCAGGTATATCTCACTGGTCATCCCCAAAGCCAACACTTCCTTTGGCCGCCTTTCCTTCCAGTTCTCTGCTGCCAGTGACTGGAACAAATTGCTGAAGCTGGAGACTTACATTTCCCTCACTAACTTTAAATATCAGCTATCTGAGCAGCTAACCGATCGCTGCAGCTGTACATAGTCCATCTGTAAATAGCCCACCCAATCTACCTACCTCATCCCCATATTGTTTTTATTTACTTTGCTGCTCTTTTGCACACCAGTATCACTACTTACACACCATCATCTGATCATCATCATCTGCTCATCTATCACTCTAGTTTAATCTGCTAAATTGTAATTACTTCGCTACTATGGCCTATTCATTGCCTTACCTCCTCATGCCATTTGCACACACTGTATATAGACTTTCTTTTTTTCTATTGTGTTATTGACTGTACGCTTGTTTATTCCATGTGTAACACTGTGTTGTTGTTTCTGTCGCACTGCTTTGCTTTATCTTGGCCAGGTCGCAGTTGTAAATGAGAACTTGTTCTCAACTATCTTACCTGGTTAAATAAAGGTGAAATAAAAAAATAAAAATATATATATATAGTATCATTATAGTACTGTAAGGTGTAGTTAGTATGCTGTAGCCCTGTAGCTAACTCTGTGTCCCTGTAAGGTCTGGTTGTTTCTATTTATTAACATAGTACCAAACTACATAGTAGTTTTTTTTTTTTTTACCTTTATTTATACAGGTTTATTCTCATTGAGATAAATATCTCTTTTCCAAGAGAGACCTGCTCCAATAGCAGTAAGGGGAACAACATTTCAGACAAACCAAATTACATACACTCACACAACATTAAACAAAACTATAAACACACATACAGTACAACAAAAACATATACATTTAAAAACACAAACATCTTGACTAAAAACAATTACACTCTTCTATAATATATACATCGATCAAGTGTTTCAACTCCGCCAACGAAACTAGTTAGTATGCTGTAGTCCTGTAGCTAACCCTGTGTCCCTGTAAGGTCTGGATGTTTCTAGACATATATTTATTAATATTCTATAGTACTGTAAGGTGTAGTTAGTATGCTGTAGTCCTGTAGCTAACTCTGTGTCCCTGTAAGGTCTGGATGTTTCTAGACATATATTTATTAATATTCTATAGTACTGTAAGGTGTAGTTAGTACGCTGTAGTCCTGTAGCTAACCCTGTGTCCCTGTAAGGTCTGGATGTTTCTAGACATATATTTATTAATATTCTATAGTACTGTAAGGTGTAGTTAGTACGCTGTAGTCCTGTAGCTAACTCTGTGTCCCTGTAAGGTCTGGATGTTTCTAGACATATATTTATTAATACTCTATAGTACTGTAAGGTGTAGTTAGTACGCTGTAGTCCTGTAGCTAACTCTGTGTCCCTGTAGGGGGTGGTTGTTTCCAGACTATCTATCTAGTAATACAGCTTTAATTTAACACCACCATAACAGGTGTCTTGGTCACACGGTAACATGTCTGTGTCTGTATGCAGGCAGATGGCTGGATAAGCACCCTGCTGCACCTGGCCTCTCTCACCAAGTCTCACCTCCCTCTCCCTCTCTCTCTTCCTTGCCCTCTCCTTCCCTTCCACGTCCTGTCACTACATTAACCCTCACCCAGCCTCGAAAGATTTAAACAGGTACATACAGAACACACCCAAACTAACAGGCTCCATTTCCTTCTTTATCTAAAGTGAAACGAGGAGAGGAAGGGAGCGGAAGAGGAGAAGGGAAAGGCACAAGGAGTACTCACCGGAGCGCAAGGAGGACCTGTTCATTGCGATGGTGACGCAGAGAGAGGAGCGTGAGGCAAAATGAGATGGAGGACAAACTGCTCGCTCCCGTCAGATGGCTTAACGAGGCGCGGTCTGGAGGCTAATTCCCCTGGGGGGATTAGGAGTGGACTGGACACAGACAACACCTACCCCCAACACACTACACAATTATACTTCCCCTACACACTACCCCCAACACACTACACAATTATACTTCCCCTACACACTACCACCTACACTCTACCCTATACACTAATACACACTACCCCCAACACACTACACCCTACACAATTATACTTCCCCTACACACTACCACCTACACTCTACCCTACACACTAATACACACTACCCCAACACACTACACCCTACACAATTATACTTCCCCTACACACTACCACCTACACTCTACCCTACACACTAATACACACTACCCCTACATACTTATACAACCGCTACACACCACACCTTACACACTACCCCCTACACACTACCCCTACATACTTATACGACCACTACACACTACCCCCTACACACTACTCTACACACTACTCTACACACTACTCTACACACTACTACACACCACCCCCTACACACTTATGCTACCCCTAAACACTACCCCTACACACTACCCCTACACACTTACACTACCCCCTACACACTACCACCTACACACTTATACTACCCCTACACACTACCCCCTGCACACTTACACTACCCCTACACACTACCCCTACACACTACCCCTACACACTAACCCCTGCACACTTATACTACCCCTACACACTACCACCTACACACACCCCTACACACTACCCCCTGCACACTTATACTACCCCTACACACTACCCCCTGCACACTACCCCTACACACTTATACTACCGCATACACACTACCCCCTATACGCTACCCCTACACACTTATACTACCCCCTGCACACTACCCTTACACACTTATACTACCCTTACACACTACCCCCTGCACACTTGTACTACACACTACCCCTACACACTTATACTACCCCCTCCACCCTACCCCCTACACACTTATACTACCCCTGCACACTACCCCTTACACACTTATACTACCCCCTGCACACTACCCCTTACACACTTATACTACCCCTACACACTACCCCCAGCACACTTCCCCCTACACACTTATACTACCCCCTCCACACTACCCCCTACACACTTATACTACCCCCTCCACACTACCCCCTACACACTTATTCTACCCCCTGCACCCTTGTTTTTATTTAACCTTTATTTAACTAGGCAGGTCAGTTAAGAACAAATTCGTATTTACAATGACGGCCTGCCAAAATGCAAAAGACCTCCTGCGGGGACAGAGGCTGGGATAAAAAAAAATATATATATAACATATACAGTAAATATAGAACAAAAAACACATCACGACAAGAGAGACAACACAACACTACATAAAAAGACACCATGACACCACATAAAGAGGGACCTAAGACAACAACATAGCAAGGCAGCAACACATGACAACACAGCATGGTAGAATCACAACATGGTAGCAGCACAAAACCTGGTACAAACATTATTGGGCACAGTCAACAGCACAAAGGGCAAGAAGGTAGTGTCGTGTCTTTGGGCACCATTAACTGAAGACATGTTTATCAAAATAACTCCCTGTAATTACTATCACGCGATTAAACTGATTAATCGTTTAACTGTAATTAACTAGGAGATCGAGGCACCAAGGAAAATATTCACATTACAAAGTTAGAATTTTCCTAATATAACTTTCCTATATTATAACATTATATATTATATTATATTATAGGCCGATTATCTTCTGGTTTAAATGGTGTATTTTACCTCGCGTCCAGTCTCATTCCAAACATCGTAAATTGTTGTATCTGCACAAACCCAGCCTTTACTAAGTCACCCATACATCAACTGTCTTAAAATCATTTATTTACTAAACAAAGTAATTCACAGAAAGCATACAAACAGTAATTATTGTGACAAAGAATTGGTAGAGTAATGTGCCCTAGTGGGCTAAACAGGTATGGCTGGTGTCTTGTTAAAACAAAGGGTCATAAAGGGCAGCTGAGAAGACACTACAGAGTTGATAAATATTAACAATTGATATGCTAATCCTTTGCACATGAACACTCACTCATTCGGGAACAATTGAAATCAATATATATTTACGCTCAGTGTGTCGTTGGGATCCTTGTTGGAGAGTTTTTGTCCTGTTGGAGAGTTTTTGTCCGCGTTCTCTCTCTCTCGGTTAGAATAGTTCTTTCAAAGCGACATTAATTAATGTCGTTATGAATGGATGTTTCGTCGGTCTTTGCGTTCAATGATAGAATTTCTAGCTGCAGACTATTAATTAATATCAAAGACTTGTTATTATTCTGTTGGTATCGATAGTCTAAAAGTTTAACCACGTGGTATGGTTAAAGTTAAGTAGAGGGATGCAGGGCCAAACCAATTGGCCAACTCGTAATGGAGTGGAGGCCTGGTCTGGGGAAAGAAACCCTGGGTGGGGGTTTTATTCGGAATGACAGAAAAAGGCTCTCTCATGACGCCAGGTCTTGTTTGTGTCCCTGGGGACGTGCCAATGACTGAGTTAAGCTTTGAACTGAAATACAATTCTATCACATTAACATCAGTACATAGCCTCTCAACATATTCCAAATAGCTTTAATCTTATTAAATCATTGTATACAACCATTTAGATGCAAGTCCCATAGCTGAGGCTATTATATAAACCTTAGTATGGTAATATGGTACTATTGTCTCCACTGAGTATCACAAAATTGTACCAAGTGGACCAGTTCATAGCTGGATTCTTCACCGATCTTTTGTACCTTCTCCAGAACATAAATATTGTTCGGTTCCCCAATTCTGTGAGTTGGAAGAATTTCCTTTGTCTCTCTATGAAACCCCTCTCTGTCTCAACTGGGCCATGCGGCAGGACATTCTCCTTTAGAATTTTACGACCGCCTTCACAGGGCCTGGGTAGGGAGAGGTAGATAGGGGATGGTGCAAGGGGGAGGGGGTCAACTGTGCTCCCTGTACTCAAAGAGGGCAACGTCATGACAGTAGAGACAACAGTACATC
>NW_021823187.1:0-7500 GCF_901001165.1 Salmo trutta
TGGCTAAGTCCAAAACTGCTCAGGAAATCGGCTATGTTTTTCTTCTCAGAAATTGCACTATGTTTTATTTTTGGGTTACCAGGGGTGAAATTTTATAACGGTTTTAAATACTTTTAAAGGGTATAGGGACCTTCATACCCACCTCTAGAGCACCATCCTGCGGCCGCAACTCAATGAGATACAGCAAGAGGGAATTATATAGCTTTTAAAAAAGTCTCAGAAAAATGACTATGTTCAAACTGCTCAGGAAATCGGCTATGTTTTTCTTCTCAGAAATTGCACTATGTTTTATTTTTGGGTTACCAGGACCATTTTTTTATAACGGTTTTAAATACTTTTAAAGGGTATAGGGACCTCCATACCCACCCTGAGAGCACCCTACTACGGGCCCAAGTCAATGTGGGCCGGCATGGCTGATTTATGGAAGTTATAAGATTCGGTGGGGACGTGTCCGTAGCATATGTGCACCTGGTTTTATTTTGGGTTACCAGGGGTGAAATTTTATAACGGTTTTAATTTCTTTTAAAGGGTATAGGGACCTCCATACCCACCCTGAGAGCACCCTACTACGGGCCCAAGTCAATGGGGGCCGGCATGGCTGATTTATGGAAGTTTTAAAAAAGTCTCAGAAATTTGGCTAAGTCCAAAACTGCTCAGGAAATCGGCTATGTTTTTCTTCTCAGAAATTGCACTATGTTTTATTTTTGGGTTACCAGGGGTGAAATTTTATAACGGTTTTAAATACTTATCGAGGGTATAGAGACCTCCATACCCACCCTGAGAGCACCCTACTACGGGCCCAAGTCAATGGGGGCCGGCATGGCTGATTTATGGAAGTTATAAGATTCGGTGGGGACGTGTCCGTATTACAGGCACCTGGTTTTATTTTGGGTTACCAGGGGTGAAATTTTATAACGGTTTTAAATACTTATCGAGGGTATAGAGACCTCCATACCCACCCTGAGAGCACCCTACTACGGGCCCAAGTCAATGGGGGCCGGCATGGCTGATTTATGGAAGTTATAAGATTCGGTGGGGACGTGTCCGTATTACAGGCACCTGGTTTTATTTTGGGTTACCAGGGGTGAAATTTTATAACGGTTTTAAATACTTATCGAGGGTATAGAGACCTCCATACCCACCCTGAGAGCACCCTACTACGGGCCCAAGTCAATGGGGGCCGGCATGGCTGATTTATGGAAGTTTTAAAAAATCTTCTGAAATTTGGCTAAGTCCAAAACTCTCACGAAATCGGCTATGTTTCACCTCTCAGAAATTGCACTATGTTTTATTTTTGGGTTACCAGGACCATTTTTTTATAACGGTTTTAAATACTTATAAAGGGTATAGGGACCTCCATACCCACCCTGAGAGCACCCTACTACGGGCCCAAGTCAATGGGGGCCGGCATGGCTGATTTATGGAAGTTATAAGATTCGGTGGGGACGTGTCCGTAGCATATGTGCACCTGGTTTTATTTTGGGTTACCAGGGGTGAAATTTTATAACGGTTTTAAATACTTTTAAAGGGTATAGGGACCTTCATACCCACCTCTAGAGCACCATCCTGCGGCCGCAACTCAATGAGATACAGCAAGAGGGAATTATATAGCTTTAAAAAAGTCTCAGAAAAATGACTATGTTCAAACTGCTCAGGAAATCGGCTATGTTTTTCTTCTCAGAAATTGCACTATGTTTTATTTTTGGGTTACCAGGACCATTTTTTTATAACGGTTTTTAAATACTTTTAAAGGGTATAGGGACCTCCATACCCACCCTGAGAGCACCCTACTACGGGCCCAAGTCAATGTGGGCCGGCATGGCTGATTTATGGAAGTTATAAGATTCGGTGGGGACGTGTCCGTAGCATATGTGCACCTGGTTTTATTTTGGGTTACCAGGGGTGAAATTTTATAACGGTTTTAATTTCTTTTAAAGGGTATAGGGACCTCCATACCCACCCTGAGAGCACCCTACTACGGGCCCAAGTCAATGGGGGCCGGCATGGCTGATTTATGGAAGTTTTAAAAAAGTCTCAGAAATTTGGCTAAGTCCAAAACTGCTCAGGAAATCGGCTATGTTTTTCTTCTCAGAAATTGCACTATGTTTTATTTTTGGGTTACCAGGGGTGAAATTTTATAACGGTTTTAAATACTTATCGAGGGTATAGAGACCTCCATACCCACCCTGAGAGCACCCTACTACGGGCCCAAGTCAATGGGGGCCGGCATGGCTGATTTATGGAAGTTATAAGATTCGGTGGGGACGTGTCCGTATTACAGGCACCTGGTTTTATTTTGGGTTACCAGGGGTGAAATTTTATAACGGTTTTAAATACTTATCGAGGGTATAGGGACCTCCATACCCACCCTGAGAGCACCCTACTACGGGCCCAAGTCAATGGGGGCCGGCATGGCTGATTTATGGAAGTTTTAAAAAATCTTCTGAAATTTGGCTAAGTCCAAAACTGCTCAGGAAATCGGCTATGTTTTTCTTCTCAGAAATTGCACTATGTTTTATTTTTGGGTTACCAGGGGTGAAATTTTATAACGGTTTTAAATACTTTTAAAGGGTATAGGGACCTTCATACCCACCTCTAGAGCACCATCCTGCGGCCGCAACTCAATGAGATACAGCAAGAGGGAATTATATAGCTTTTAAAAAAGTCTCAGAAAAATGACTATGTTCAAACTGCTCAGGAAATCGGCTATGTTTTTCTTCTCAGAAATTGCACTATGTTTTATTTTTGGGTTACCAGGACCATTTTTTTATAACGGTTTTAAATACTTTTAAAGGGTATAGGGACCTCCATACCCACCCTGAGAGCACCCTACTACGGGCCCAAGTCAATGTGGGCCGGCATGGCTGATTTATGGAAGTTATAAGATTCGGTGGGGACGTGTCCGTAGCATATGTGCACCTGGTTTTATTTTGGGTTACCAGGGGTGAAATTTTATAACGGTTTTAATTTCTTTTAAAGGGTATAGGGACCTCCATACCCACCCTGAGAGCACCCTACTACGGGCCCAAGTCAATGGGGGCCGGCATGGCTGATTTATGGAAGTTTTAAAAAAGTCTCAGAAATTTGGCTAAGTCCAAAACTGCTCAGGAAATCGGCTATGTTTTTCTTCTCAGAAATTGCACTATGTTTTATTTTTGGGTTACCAGGGGTGAAATTTTATAACGGTTTTAAATACTTTTCGAGGGTATAGAGACCTCCATACCCACCCTGAGAGCACCCTACTACGGGCCCAAGTCAATGGGGGCCGGCATGGCTGATTTATGGAAGTTATAAGATTCGGTGGGGACGTGTCCGTATTACAGGCACCTGGTTTTATTTTGGGTTACCAGGGGTGAAATTTTATAACGGTTTTAAATACTTATCGAGGGTATAGAGACCTCCATACCCACCCTGAGAGCACCCTACTACGGGCCCAAGTCAATGGGGGCCGGCATGGCTGATTTATGGAAGTTTTAAAAAATCTTCTGAAATTTGGCTAAGTCCAAAACTGCTCAGGAAATCGGCTATGTTTTTCTTCTCAGAAATTGCACTATGTTTTATTTTTGGGTTACCAGGGGTGAAATTTTATAACGGTTTTAAATACTTTTAAAGGGTATAGGGACCTTCATACCCACCTCTAGAGCACCATCCTGCGGCCTCAACTCAATGAGGTACAGCAAGAGGGAATTATATAGCTTTTAAAAAAGTCTCAGAAAAATGACTATGTTCAAACTGCTCAGGAAATCGGCTATGTTTTTCTTCTCAGAAATTGCACTATGTTTTATTTTTGGGTTACCAGGACCATTTTTTTATAACGGTTTTAAATACTTTTAAAGGGTATAGGGACCTCCATACCCACCCTGAGAGCACCCTACTACGGGCCCAAGTCAATGGGGGCCGGCATGGCTGATTTATGGAAGTTATAAGATTCGGTGGGGACGTGTCCGTAGCATATGTGCACCTGGTTTTATTTTGGGTTACCAGGGGTGAAATTTTATAACGGTTTTAATTTCTTTTAAAGGGTATAGGGACCTCCATACCCACCCTGAGAGCACCCTACTACGGGCCCAAGTCAATGGGGGCCGGCATGGCTGATTTATGGAAGTTTTAAAAAAGTCTCAGAAATTTGGCTAAGTCCAAAACTGCTCAGGAAATCGGCTATGTTTTTCTTCTCAGAAATTGCACTATGTTTTATTTTTGGGTTACCAGGGGTGAAATTTTATAACGGTTTTAAATACTTATCGAGGGTATAGAGACCTCCATACCCACCCTGAGAGCACCCTACTACGGGCCCAAGTCAATGGGGGCCGGCATGGCTGATTTATGGAAGTTATAAGATTCGGTGGGGACGTGTCCGTATTACAGGCACCTGGTTTTATTTTGGGTTACCAGGGGTGAAATTTTATAACGGTTTTAAATACTTATCGAGGGTATAGAGACCTCCATACCCACCCTGAGAGCACCCTACTACGGGCCCAAGTCAATGGGGGCCGGCATGGCTGATTTATGGAAGTTTTAAAAAATTCTCTGAAATTTGGCTAAGTCCAAAACTGCTCAGGAAATCGGCTATGTTTTTCTTCTCAGAAATTGCACTATGTTTTACTTTTGGGTTACCAGGGGTGAAATTTTATAACGGTTTTAAATACTTTTAAAGGGTATAGGGACCTTCATACCCACCTCTAGAGCACCATCCTGCGGCCGCAACTCAATGAGATACAGCAAGAGGGAATTATATAGCTTTTAAAAAAGTCTCAGAAAAATGACTATGTTCAAACTGCTCAGGAAATCGGCTATGTTTTTCTTCTCAGAAATTGCACTATGTTTTATTTTTGGGTTACCAGGACCATTTTTTTATAACGGTTTTAAATACTTTTAAAGGGTATAGGGACCTCCATACCCACCCTGAGAGCACCCTACTACGGGCCCAAGTCAATGGGGGCCGGCATGGCTGATTTATGGAAGTTATAAGATTCGGTGGGGACGTGTCCGTAGCATATGTGCACCTGGTTTTATTTTGGGTTACCAGGGGTGAAATTTTATAACGGTTTTAATTTCTTTTAAAGGGTATAGGGACCTCCATACCCACCCTGAGAGCACCCTACTACGGGCCCAAGTCAATGGGGGCCGGCATGGCTGATTTATGGAAGTTTTAAAAAAGTCTCAGAAATTTGGCTAAGTCCAAAACTGCTCAGGAAATCGGCTATGTTTTTCTTCTCAGAAATTGCACTATGTTTTATTTTTGGGTTACCAGGGGTGAAATTTTATAACGGTTTTAAATACTTATCGAGGGTATAGAGACCTCCATACCCACCCTGAGAGCACCCTACTACGGGCCCAAGTCAATGGGGGCCGGCATGGCTGATTTATGGAAGTTATAAGATTCGGTGGGGACGTGTCCGTATTACAGGCACCTGGTTTTATTTTGGGTTACCAGGGGTGAAATTTTATAACGGTTTTAAATACTTATCGAGGGTATAGAGACCTCCATACCCACCCTGAGAGCACCCTACTACGGGCCCAAGTCAATGGGGGCCGGCATGGCTGATTTATGGAAGTTTTAAAAAATCTTCTGAAATTTGGCTAAGTCCAAAACTGCTCAGGAAATCGGCTATGTTTTTCTTCTCAGAAATTGCACTATGTTTTATTTTTGGGTTACCAGGGGTGAAATTTTATAACGGTTTTAAATACTTTTAAAGGGTATAGGGACCTTCATACCCACCCTTAGAGCACCATCCTGCGGCCTCAACTCAATGAGGTACAGCAAGAGGGAATTATATAGCTTTTCAAAAAAGTCTCAGAAAAATGACTATGTTCAAACTGCTCAGGAAATCGGCTATGTTTTTCTTCTCAGAAATTGCACTATGTTTTATTTTTGGGTTACCAGGACCATTTTTTTATAACGGTTTTAAATACTTTTAAAGGGTATAGGGACCTCCATACCCACCCTGAGAGCACCCTACTACGGGCCCAAGTCAATGGGGGCCGGCATGGCTGATTTATGGAAGTTATAAGATTCGGTGGGGACGTGTCCGTAGCATATGTGCACCTGGTTTTATTTTGGGTTACCAGGGGTGAAATTTTATAACGGTTTTAATTTCTTTTAAAGGGTATAGGGACCTCCATACCCACCCTGAGAGCACCCTACTACGGGCCCAAGTCAATGGGGGCCGGCATGGCTGATTTATGGAAGTTTTAAAAAAGTCTCAGAAATTTGGCTAAGTCCAAAACTGCTCAGGAAATCGGCTATGTTTTTCTTCTCAGAAATTGCACTATGTTTTATTTTTGGGTTACCAGGGGTGAAATTTTATAACGGTTTTAAATACTTATCGAGGGTATAGAGACCTCCATACCCACCCTGAGAGCACCCTACTACGGGCCCAAGTCAATGGGGGCCGGCATGGCTGATTTATGGAAGTTATAAGATTCGGTGGGGACGTGTCCGTATTACAGGCACCTGGTTTTATTTTGGGTTACCAGGGGTGAAATTTTATAACGGTTTTAAATACTTATCGAGGGTATAGAGACCTCCATACCCACCCTGAGAGCACCCTACTACGGGCCCAAGTCAATGTGGGCCGGCATGGCTGATTTATGGAAGTTTTAAAAAATCTTCTGAAATTTGGCTAAGTCCAAAACTGCTCAGGAAATCGGCTATGTTTTTCTTCTCAGAAATTGCACTATGTTTTATTTTTGGGTTACCAGGGGTGAAATTTTATAACGGTTTTAAATACTTTTAAAGGGTATAGGGACCTTCATACCCACCTCTAGAGCACCATCCTGCGGCCGCAACTCAATGAGATACAGCAAGAGGGAATTATATAGCTTTTAAAAAAGTCTCAGAAAAATGACTATGTTCAAACTGCTCAGGAAATCGGCTATGTTTTTCTTCTCAGAAATTGCACTATGTTTTATTTTTGGGTTACCAGGACCATTTTTTTATAACGGTTTTAAATACTTTTAAAGGGTATAGGGACCTCCATACCCACCCTGAGAGCACCCTACTACGGGCCCAAGTCAATGTGGGCCGGCATGGCTGATTTATGGAAGTTATAAGATTCGGTGGGGACGTGTCCGTAGCATATGTGCACCTGGTTTTATTTTGGGTTACCAGGGGTGAAATTTTATAACGGTTTTAAATTCTTTTAAAGGGTATAGGGACCTCCATACCCACCCTGAGAGCACCCTACTACGGGCCCAAGTCAATGGGGGCCGGCATGGCTGATTTATGGAAGTTTTAAAAAAGTCTCAGAAATTTGGCTAAGTCCAAAACTGCTCAGGAAATCGGCTATGTTTTTCTTCTCAGAAATTGCACTATGTTTTATTTTTGGGTTACCAGGGGTGAAATTTTATAACGGTTTTAAATACTTATCGAGGGTATAGAGACCTCCATACCCACCCTGAGAGCACCCTACTACGGGCCCAAGTCAATGGGGGCCGGCATGGCTGATTTATGGAAGTTATAAGATTCGGTGGGGACGTGTCCGTATTACAGGCACCTGG